>NW_005302584.1:0-717 GCF_000412655.1 Myotis brandtii
CTGGTCCCTTTGCCTGCCTGGACCTCAGTTTCTCATCTGTAAAATGGACTCGGCACACTCACAGACCTCACAGGTTCCCCAAGGGGCTTTTGACCCAGAAGAGCACGCCTCACACTGTCCCCTCCACTGTAGGAAAGTTCCTCTAGAAACTTCTAGCCAGGCCCAGGGAGTGTATGCAAAGTGGGAATGGACTGTTTTCTTCTACTGGGCTCAGTCCTACATGGACCCAGAGAGAAAAGGGGAGACTCCCCTCCCCGCCTCATCACTGCTCGCCCCTCACCAGAGGTGCTAGTTCCCTCCACAGCTGACCCTGAATGAATCTGTGTCTGGGCCAGTTACAATCCTAGTCCTATTAACAGGCTATTCTCAGTCCCACCTGCATGTTTCAGCCATGCTCTTTCTCACCTGGAGTGCCCTCCCCCTCCACACCTGAAGCCTGCACCTTGCAAGACCCAACTCCCAGTGTCACCTCCAGGAGCCCTTATGCTCTGACCTGCCAACACCAACCTTTCCTTCCCCATCTTCCAATCGGCACTGGTGACAACTGTCCTAGCCACCTGGTTAGGGCCAGACTTGATTATCCCATGAACTGGGAGCTCCTTTGAAATAAGGGACATACAGGGGCTAATTCTCCAGCACACACCCACCCCCAATAGAGTCCAGAAGCAGTTCTAAATGATAGAATTTATGAATGAATGAATGAATGAATGAATGAAT
>NW_005302585.1:0-717 GCF_000412655.1 Myotis brandtii
GGCAAAGCTCTCATGACCTAATTACTTTACAAAGGTCTCAGCCTCCTAATATCATTGGTGTAATGGTTTATGATTTCAATATGAATTTTGAGGGGGACCCAAAGATTCAGACTATATCACCCAGATCCAAAAACAAAGTTGTATTTAAATCTTTCTTCTCCACTCCCCTATCTGGATACCAGTATTTTTTTTTTTATCAAATATTGTTTGGTTTCTTTCATCATATTTTTAATCTGCTCCAAGATCTTTAAAGCCTCCCCATTAAATGAATTCCTTAGCCATTGAAGCCTGCGTCTTCATCTGATTTTCAGCTTTCTTTCTGCTGATCCCTATTATGAACTCTTTGCTTCAACATCCGCCTAACAGGAGTCTCTTTATGCCATTGGTGCCCTTCCCATCATAAATAACCTTCACACTGCTCTTAGTCAAATCTCACTTAGCTTTGAGGCCCAGATAAAATTCTCCTCCAAGAAGTGCTTCTTAGCTTCACTTCGTCTCATCATTTGAGGCCCTTATTTTCAGGATCACTCTCACATTAATCACAAGGTATTGAAAACTGCCCATTACTCTCTTCCGTGTCCTGTCTACTCAGAAATCAAGCTTATGTGGGCGAGAAATTAGACATATCCCTTGAGTAATTAACAAATGCTTTCTGAATGAATTTGGAATGAAACTAAACTAAATAGTTTCCTTTAAAGTATCCTATATAATAAAAGG
>NW_005302586.1:0-717 GCF_000412655.1 Myotis brandtii
TGCCGAGCTCAAAAGGTTCGCCATCACTGTATTAGAGGAAGGTCTTTATTCTTAGGCTAAGGGGTAATCTATTTCTTTAATGAGGGAAAAACTTAAATTAACATGGTAGGAAATTCATATCCTACTAACACCATTAATACAGCTTGCAAATGCAGAGCCCTTTGCAATTCATGAATAACTAAAAAACATTATTTTATATGATCTTCAAAACAAGGCAAGAAAGTTAAATACCACTGTCCTCATTCTATAAATAAATTGAAGACTAAAGAGTTATGTGAAAAGGAGAAAATCATTACTCTTCTACCAGCCCATCTACTGACCTGCCCGCATCTTGCTTGTAACCTTTGCCAGATGAATTATTCATGGAAACCTTTTCACTTATGCAAGGGATCCAGTTCCTCTTACTATTCAAGGACATGGCTTTAGCAATTGTATCCCCTCCTGCATGTAAGTTTACTCCTCTCTTTTGGTCTTTCCCAGCAGCATTACATGCATACACGCTGCTTAAATCTTAAACAGCAACACAACAGCAGCTCCCTCTCTGCTCCCCCATCTCCTTCCACCTATATCTGCTTCTTTTTTATTTTTTTATAAAAACTGCTCATACTTGTTATTTCCATTTTTGTTTTCCATTCTCTCTTAAACCCATTTAAATCAGGCTTTCAGCCCTACCAGATTAACTCAAACAACTCATGTTAAGGTTCTTCCAAAGCCAAT
>NW_005302587.1:0-717 GCF_000412655.1 Myotis brandtii
TAATGTGCAGCCAAGGTTGAGAATCACTGTTCTAGACAAAGGTTCCTATATGTGCAAAGTCTTGGAGTGAAGAACCAGCAGCAGGTGTCCATTTTTTAAAAATTAGGAACTGATAACAATGGGACAGGAGTCAAGTCTAGAAGGGCTTTGTGACAACTTGAGAGTCTGTTCTGCAGGTGATGGGAGCAATGGGAGATGTGGAGCAGTAGGTGCAGGTTATCTGACCCAGATCCCCCTGTGGCTGAAACATAAAGAACAATATGGGTCTGAGGGATGTGGTAGAAAGACAAGGATGGAGGTTGATGTGGTAGTTTTGGTGAGTGTGATAGTAAGTGTCCCATGATAGTGGCTGTGGAGGTGAAGTAAGTCGTTGGATTCTGGACTGGACATTTAGGTATGGCCCCCTGATTTTCTAATTTTGAAGTGTAGAAAGAGGTATGAGTCAGTGATAATATGAAGGTTTACATTTGGCATCTGGAGGTATGGATTCACCATCAGCTGAGATGCAGATATTCATAGTGGTGAGTGTAATGTTCATTGGGGATACCATAATTTCTATATTTTACCTGTTAGGGTATGCAATATTTCAGAGAGCACTTCATGAGTATCGGGAACTCTGAAGATCAGTTCAGGGTGAAAACTTCTTTAAAAGGTAGTCAGGAGTTTAGAGACCAGGGTTGAATTATAGATCATTTTTTTTTGTTTTCTTTTTAATTC
>NW_005302588.1:0-717 GCF_000412655.1 Myotis brandtii
TCTAAAGGGAGAAAAGATATTTCTCAGTGTTGATTTGATGACTATTTTAATACACAGTGTGTAAATTTAATTATACGTGGTTGTTAAACTAGGCAAGGAAGGGAGAGGTGATCAAGGTCTTCATCAACTCAATTTGCAAGGAGGGTGCTATTAGCAGGTGAGAATAAATAGCTGCAGGAGTAAAATCTTTGAAATGAATTAGTGGGCCAAACAGAAGGAAAGGGAGAGTTATCTTACACAGAGAATAGGAAGCAAATAATCCTTCAACTCTTCTCATGCCTCAAGCATATCAAATCCCCTCACTCCCTATACAAACCTCCTAACATCCTAATCTACACAAATTGCCTCGTCACATACGACAGCAAATGTATACAGGAGAAAGATGAGAAAAAAAAGGAATGAGAACGAAATTAGATCCTTGGTATCATCTTGAAAGAAAATTAACATCTTTTAACATGATGCTGGCTGCTGAATAGAAAAATCACAGAATATTGGTGATTTAAAATAACAGCTTATTTTTGTTCATGGGAAGTTCGGCTGGCAAGAGGGTGGGGTCGGGGGTTTCATTCAGAACTCTCACTGATGGAGATTCTATCATCTTCAACATGTGGTTTCCAAGTCAGTTTGGATGCCAATATCCAAATGGCACAAGAAGTAGAGCACATGAAAGCAATATGGGAACTTAAAAAAAACCACACACACACACACACACACACA
>NW_005302589.1:0-717 GCF_000412655.1 Myotis brandtii
TCAGTTGATTTGCATATTAGCCTTTTATCATATAGGACTACCGTCTAAATGTTACCTGCAAATATTTTTTTTTGTATCAGACATTATGAAGGGTGGTTTATATAGTTGTGTGTATGTTTGTGTGGTCCATATTTTTGAAAAGGAAGGAAATAAAACTTTAGAAAGTGTAATTTTATCATGATAACCCAAGCGGTCCATGGTGAAACTGAGATGGGAATCAGATCTGTCTATCTCTTAAGCTTTGTTCCTTTTATATCATGCTACCTCTGGCAGCTCTGATGTTATTTTTCTCTTATCCTAATAACTGTTTAGGATATAGTGACTAAAAATAGTCATGTGTGAAAATAGGTCATGTCATTTAAATTGTAACAAAATATATGTCAGTGATTTATTATATAATGAACAAAAGGTATATTTACAATGACTGACTGATGTCTTAATGGTAACTTAGGGGCTCACTCATGTGAACTGTCTGGGTGGTACTTGCAGTGGAAGACTCGTGGGTAATAATTCTAAGTTCAAAGAGTCAGGTTCAATTAAATAATAAATTAAAAAATCAACAGTTGCTTATGTTTAATTCAGTTTTTAAAAACACCTCTTTTCATCTTTTATTATTTGAAAATGAATTTTAGTGATAGCTTTTTGCAGGATATGATTGAAGGGATTTTTATATTTTATTCCGTCTCTCTTGTTTTAAAAAATAGATGTTTTTCTTAA
>NW_005302590.1:0-717 GCF_000412655.1 Myotis brandtii
CCCCCCAGTGCACAAATTTTTATGCACCGGGCCTCTAATGTATGTATAATACTTTGTATAAAACATGACTCTTCTAAGCCAATATCACCAGGGATTGAACTTTTAGTAGTCTCCCAGGTTTAGGGATAAATTTCACTGATCCATCCACATGCTCAGCTGTTTTTCCCTTTGCAACCAAAGGCCCATAGTACTTGTAAGACAGCCAGTACCACCAGGAAGGCAAATGATGGCCATGATGCTGGTCAAAGCTAACAACAGAACTTCTGATTTTAGTATCCTCTTATACACTGTCCTCCAAATAAGTGGCCTCTAGCTAGGTATGATGTGTATACACTTTACCAAAATAACTTTGTCACTTTTTAGCAGTTTACTGTGTGATCAAGAGACACCATTAAGAGAGTAAAAGTCAAGCCAGAGAGAGAAGTATCTACAATGCATACAACTAAAGGACTTATATCCAGGATATATAAAGAATGCCTACAAATCAATTTTTAAGAGACATACACAATTTAAACACACTTGAACAAGTACTTCACAAGAGGATACCCAAAAGGCCAATAAACATATAAAAAGGTGCTCAATATCATTAGAAATCAAGGAAGTGCAAGTTAATACCACTAGGAAACACTACTACTACTTATTTACTAAAATGGTTAAAAGTAAGAAAACTAACAATACTAAGTGTTGATAAGTATAGGAGCAAATGGAATTCTCATT
>NW_005302591.1:0-717 GCF_000412655.1 Myotis brandtii
CTCGACCCACAGGTTGAGAACCGCTGCTCTAGAGAGTTAAGTTTCTCTTGAATCGGCAGGGTCCAGTTGCCTGTAGCTCAAAATAATCTGCATATCACCGAGGTACATCCTGGGGTGGCTCTTACTGAACCTCTCCCTATACAATGAAGACAAGGGGAATGGAACAGCGCAGCAGAGCGGCACAAAACCATGTTTCTTTATTTTTCTGGGTGTGTTCTTATTTTTAGCATCACAACTGCTACTGTACAGTTGTCCCAGCCAGTCATCCAAGTATTTGTGGAAATTAACTGCAGTGTTATGAATGTTTCACAGATGGGTGAATCAAAGCTGATGAGAAAACAAACTGGTTCTGATCTTTTCACCATTTTTTGGAGATGAGTTTTATCTGGCTGAAAAGAAGTATTTTCAATCGGAAACTACTCCACAGAAAAAACATCTTTGTTTTTTGGGTTTTTTTTTCTGCTAGAAACTGAGTACCCAACTGAAAGTGGCTTGAACGATGGTTCTCAAAATTTCCTGCACTTTGGAATTGCTTGGGAAACCTGGCCTCCACCTGGTGAGATCTGCTTTCATTGGTCTGTGATGTGGCCTAGGCATTGAAAGTGATTCTCAGGTGCAACCAAGGTTGAGAACCACGGCTTACACAATGCAGATGCTAACTGTTCCACTCAACCAGCGGTCTGCTGGTGATGGGGTGGTGATATTGTAGGCATGGTT
>NW_005302592.1:0-717 GCF_000412655.1 Myotis brandtii
CCCTCTCCCTTCCTCTCTGAGGTCAATAAAAATATATGTATATATATAAAAAGTGAGTTTTGGAGTAAGTCCTAACTATGCCATTTATCTGTGTGATATTTTTGGTCAGTATTACTGAAATCCCCTATTTCCCCCTTTATCTGTGTGATCCTGATCAAATTTCTAATCTCTTTGGGTCTGTTTTGTAATCTTTAACATGAGGAAAATAATACTACTCATCTCATAGTGTTGTTGGAAGGATTAAATGGGATAATATATACACAGTCCCTGACACATGGTAAGTAGTCAATAAAGGGTAGCTTTTATTACACATACACCCTGTAGAAATCATTCTGTAATACTGTTTAATGCCTAACTTTAATACACAAATTACTCTCTATCTCAGATAAAAGTTGAAAACAGGATAAATAAATTCCATTTACTTCATTTTCTGTGTGGCTTAACTTTCTGGGCCACAGTGAAATTTGGGGAACAGAATGTCTTCCTAGTTCAGAAAGAAAAAAAAGTAATATTTGACCCAGGACGTCTAGCTTTCAGGCTGACTCTGCTGCCAGAAAACGGCAGGGCCTTCCTTTTGGTCAAGGTTCTCTTTACTTCTTGAGCTTTGGGCCTCAGCCCTTTGGCTTCCAGTGGATCTTGCCAGCAGCAATTATTACTATGACTAGAGGCCCGGCGCACGAAATTCATTTGCGGGTACGGTCCCTAGGCCTGGCCTGC
>NW_005302593.1:0-717 GCF_000412655.1 Myotis brandtii
TTAATTTAGTTACCACTGCACCATGCTTTCTCTCTGCTAAACCTCTACCAACATTTCCCTGACATTGATGTCTCTGTCCTGCTTTTTCTTTTCTTTTCTTTTTTTTCTTTTGTCCTTTGAGTATTCTTTTCCCCTTTACCATCAATTTAATGTGGTCTTAGGAGGGAGATAAATGTGCCTGGTCAATCCATCATCTTTAAACTAGTTTTACAGTGAAGATAAACCAAAATACCTAAGAAGAGGGGTCAATGTTGAGGAGAAAGAAAGAATTAAAGCAAGACTTAATGCCTGCTAGCTGTTGTCATGCACCAGATGGCAAGGGCTGGGATGCTCTTACTCAGGTGGTTCTGGAAACCCAAGTGTACTTGCATATGACAGGGTAACAGCTAACGCTTCAGGGCAGTTGGAGATCGAATCCTGATGGGTCCTGGCAGAGACCTGGTCTGTAGATGTTTGTAACTGCAATTTTCCTCTGGCCCAGTGAGATAATATATGTTAATTTGGTTATTTTGGGTTTTCTTTACTTTAGGATTGATTTCAGATATTTTCTCTTAGGCACATTTTGTTCATTTAACAAATATTTAATAAATAACTAATAGGCTCAATGTATTATGTTATGTCCTAATATACAAAGATGAAGATTTGGGTCTTACTTCAAAAGTGTTTAATCTTATTTATTGCTCAGATCTGAAAACAGCCCAAGTACCCATCAGTAGA
>NW_005302594.1:0-717 GCF_000412655.1 Myotis brandtii
AAAAAATTCACGTACAGAAAAGATGAAGTTTTAGAATGAATGCCCAAGGAACTTTCTCTTTCTCTGGGAGTCTCTAAAAGTGGGATGGACTCCCAACTTGCTGGGGTGGTTACATAGGGAAGTGTCTGGAGTTTAGACAATCCGTCTGATGACTTTTCAAGACCCTTCCAGACACAATTTCATCACTGGAACAGCTGGTCTTACCTTGAACTTGAAACATTCCAGCATCTTTCTTATGAAGATCATCTGTACTGCTGTTGTCACCTTTATTCCATTGATTAGAAATTTTATAAACATTTTCACACACTCCAAATGCACAGCACTGGTAAGCATAAGGCATTTCTATAACCCTGAATAAAACCAAAGAAAAAACATACACTTAAAGAAGTGAATTGTAAAATAGTATTCGTCTTCTTTCACTCAATAACTCTGATTTTGGGTGTTAGCCTTAATAAATAATCTAAAATATTAACTATGTGCACAGAGGTTTTATTACAGTGTTATTTATAATAACAATGGAGTTATTAAAATTATCGCTATGAAATGTTAATAATTGCTGAGGTTGAGTGACAGGTATATTATTTTCTCTATTTTTGTGTTTAAAAACTTCCATAATAAAAAGGTTAAAAAATGACTGCTAGGAAAATTGTAGCACCATTAAAAGGTGCTTATGGGCCTGACCATGGTGGCTCAGTGGTTGAGTGTCAACCTATGAAC
>NW_005302595.1:0-717 GCF_000412655.1 Myotis brandtii
CAGGAATATTTGCTATAATAATTTTTAAAAAAGAATTCCTAAGATTCTTATATATCAAACAAGCAATTTATGCTACTATTAACCATCTGGGCATGATTTACATGAAACTCAAAAGTGAAAATATTAAAGAGGATTTGGTTTTCCCCAGGTGTGTAACTGTGATTGGGTAAGCAAGTATCAACAGCATATTTTGACTTTATTGTTCCTTCTAACATACCCTTTCACGAGTAGGGACTGAGGCGCAAACTTTTGAAATATAAAAGAATACAATGATTCCAAACTGCTCAAACTGGGATGAGCTAAACCAAAAGAATAAGCCAATTCTGCACCCTACCCTTCTTGTCTAAAAATTTCATCAGAGATTAGACTCATGTTCTCATTCCCCCCCTACCTTTTTATTCCCCTTCCCCCTCCACTAACAAAAGACATATGAAAAACTACAGACAGAAGATTCCAGACTTTTGAAAGAGAAGACTTGGTCATGACATACTGTCATATGTTTTGTGTGGGTCTCAGACAACAAAGATAGGCGTGGGAGGAGGAGGAGCGTTCTCAGATGTGAAACCCCAGCTGCTCTGTCACATGAAGACTAATGTCAGACTGTATGAGGTTATTTATAAATACCATTGAGATTCAAAATGATTTAGGCTGAAAAATAGTAATCATCAAGTCAACACTGTATTTACTTGGTTAAACACCCATACAATGAAGGGAGGC
>NW_005302596.1:0-717 GCF_000412655.1 Myotis brandtii
TTTATCTTCACACCATAATTTAACTACAATTTTAACTTCCACTATGTTTTCATAGCTTCACCTGAGTTACTGCTCAGTTGAAAATATGAACAGCAAAGCTTCCCGGATAACTTAGTGAATCCTTCTAACAAATCTGCCTCAAGTTGGTTCCTTAATAGTATCACACATCATTCCATGTTATGTCTCTCAGGGTATGCAATAGGAATGCTATTTACATTTGTTTAAATATAAAAAGGATTTTCCCATAACAGAAAATTGAAGGGAAGGTGGGAGGGATAGTTTCAGATGCCTCGTTCAGGAGCTCAGTCAGACATTTTCTACAATGACCTTGAACTCATGGTTTCACTCTCTTATGTCTACTCTATGTTTGCTTCACTTGAATGAGAAGGTAACCACCAGCAGCTCCAAGCTTTATTTTTATTATCTTTAGGTCTAGTGAAAAACATCGAGTGTCTCTTTTCTAATAGTCTCAGGAAAAGTCTGAGATTGATTGATTTTGAGTGAACTGAGTTGGGTCACATGTCCATTCCTGAAAGAGTGACTGTGGTGAAGGGAATCGGTTGTTCTGATTGGATCTGCTTGGGTCAATTTCATGATGAGGCCATGGTCTCCCCCCTCCAAAAAAAAATCAAGGTGCTGCTATAAACAGATGGGACAATGGATGCTAATCAGGCAAAACCACACCAGACTCAAGTTATGCCACTGTGAAGCCCATGG
>NW_005302597.1:0-717 GCF_000412655.1 Myotis brandtii
CTGGTTCATAGGTCAACACTCACCCACTGAGCCATGCTGGCTGGGAGTAAAATCTAAATTCTATTTATATGTTTATATATTATTTTTACATAAAATTCCCATTAAAGTTTACAGTCCTAATCTCACGAAAAAAGGAAGCCTTTCCATGACAACAAATAAGGCAAATTTCCCAGAGAAAGATGTTTATCCTAAGTAATCTAGACAACACAAGGTTTGAAAGTCTCTAATATTACTCCTGCCTATCACTTTTCATTTGTTACTTCTACCCCCTCCCCCCAGGAAAGTCAAATACTTCTATACCATTGCCTGGAACACTGGAACTACTGCATCTCATTTTCTTACCTCCAGACAAAATGAAAACTAGACATGTGTCCTATTCATTCAACATGCATTGAACATCAACTTATGGGCCACAGGCTGAGAATAAAAAGAAAGGAATAAGACCCTGTTCCTTGTGCTCATATTGCACAATCCTCCCCGCTCCATAACCTGATGCCACTGTTTAATGGTCTTGTCAAGTTTTCCTCCCTCATCCAATGTTCTCTAGAAACAGAATAGTTATTTGGTTACATTCAAGTCTTCTGCTCCAATAACGTTGTTTCACTTTACACAGCATAAACTTCTCACTAGAATTAAATTGATGTATTCCTTTAAGTCCAACGCAGTACTTACCACACACCTTTTCTTTCTTCCTTTTTTGTTTGTTTGTTTGTTTGT
>NW_005302598.1:0-717 GCF_000412655.1 Myotis brandtii
TGCACGAATTTGTGCACGGGTGGGGTCCGGCTGGCCCCGCCCCACCATCGGGCGGTTTTCTGGCCTCAGTGGGCGTCATAGCAACCATTCTGGTCCTTATTGAGTTCCGGTCCTTACTGCATTCCGGTCGCTGCGTTTTTATATATAGATACTCAGCCCTGTAGCATCTAGGCAGTGAAATTCTTTTGAAATCAAATACAGTATTTCACAGTTGCCTTCATTTGTTCTTTTGGACTGTAATTCTTGGGTGGGAGCAACAGACTTATCCACAGAGCCAAGGCAATTTATTTTGACTGAAGCCCACGTAAGAACTGCTTAGGTAGCATTTCTCTGCGAGATTAAATACGACCTTCACTGAATCATGTTAGCAGGGCCAGCAGCTAGAAAAATAAAGACTAAACCAAACCTTCAGCAAAAAAATCCCAGCTGCTCAGTGGCTCAGAGCTTGCATGATTGCTTTCTTCCAATGAAAACACTGTAGAGTAGATTTAAGTGAATTCTGCTGGGTTTGGGGATTTGCAACTGACGGAACAGGAAAGTACAATCTCACTTTAAAATAGTAATCTTGAAAGTAAGTCTTTATTGACTCTTCAAAGATTTTGTTTGTGTGGAAAAACTTAACTCAGGCATGGTTTCCCTGACCTTTAAGGCTAATGTCCTCAGGGTAGAATGAGGGTAGAGAATTAGACTTGAGGTGTAGTCCCAAGAGGACGCCCT
>NW_005302599.1:0-717 GCF_000412655.1 Myotis brandtii
TTTTTTTTTTTTTAACAAGATGTTCTGTGCCATTACACTTTAATAGTCCTGCTGAATTTTCAATATGAAGAAAGCTAAGGAGGCCTGCCGTGGTGCCATCACTGTAATCTGCAGCCATATTTTATCCTGCTTTATTACATCACTCTGCATTCAAAGCGCTGTACATGATCATGTCTCATGGGAAATGCCAAAGATGCTGCAGGAAACTTTAAAGGTAATATAGTAGCATCCTGTGCCTGATGCTACACAGCTTGGCTTAGGAGATGTGAATTAAACACTCAGGGTAAGTCACATCATAACCACATGTCATGTCCACCGGATTTATAAGCCTGAGGATTTATTGACAGATACAAGGTATTTTAAAGGTGTTTTCTTTTAGCATCTTATTAGTATCCTGGTAGATATATACCTAAATAGCCTGCTCACTGCACTCCTGGGGGAGAATAAAGCCAAAGAGATTTCCTTTGACAGCTTGCCAGGTGCTTCTCTACACTAGTCTTTGGGAGATAAGATTTCTTTTCAATCCTGTCTAGATCAGTATTACTTTTTTTTTTTTAGATTTGTATCTCCTATGCTAGACCAGAATGAAAATTCTAGATTTCAGCATTGACAATGCTGAGTTAAAATCTAATTGGTGCTCCAACAAAGAACTAAAATTAAAATCAGGTAAAATAAATAATCTTCCTAGTACACTGCTGGTGGGAATGCAGACTGGGG
>NW_005302600.1:0-717 GCF_000412655.1 Myotis brandtii
TTGTGACAACATTAGGGCATGATGCGTGAGGGTGTGATGACCACCTAGGCTATTGTGGTATAGATTATTATACTAGTACAAAGCGGAAAACTGAAGTTTGGCAATACTAGGTGATTACTCCAAGGTCAAAGAGCTTCCAATAGTGGTCCAGTTTTTGAACTCAAGGATATCTGTCACCCATTTCCACATGAGTGACAAGTCACTTTCCAAATAACAACCAAATATCCAATTTCAAGATGAAGAAAACCACAGAAACCTGCCTTTTTCTTTCTAGTTAAAATGTATCAAAAGCTTCTTCGTGTAATACTGCCTTTCCCCACCCTTAGCGTTCCCTGTTTAGTGCCTCCCACCCGGGCGATTCCTCTTGGTGCTCCCTCCCTTCAGGTGTCAGATCCCAGCCACCACACTGTGAGGAGCCCTAGCCACATGGCATCCCAAGTGTTAGCTGTGTGAGTGAAGATCCTTCAGATAATTCTAGACTTTAGCCATACGAGTCTCTTCGAGCTGTTTAAATTTTCCTAGCTCGTTCCCAGACATTGTGGAGCAAAGAGAAGCCAACTTTATTGTGCCCTGTCTAAAATTCTGACCCACAGAACCCAAAGAAAACATGATGGCTGGAGCTGAATAGTGACCATGAGGAAAAGGGCTTAAGAATTGTTGAAGTGTCGGCCTGGACATTAAGTTGTATGCATGCATATGAGCATAACCAATGGACAC
>NW_005302601.1:0-717 GCF_000412655.1 Myotis brandtii
TGCTCTATCCACTGAGCAAAACCAGCCAGGGCTGTTTGTTAATCTTTCATGTGTGTATGTAGCCTTGGGTCATTTAAGAGGCATCGGCTAAGTTATTGATGAATGAGATACCATTATTTTTAAATGGTTCAGAAAAAATAATGCAGATGAAGAAAATGAAACTGTATTGTATCAATTCATGAAAATAAATGAAGGTCTGGGGCTGTTCATCATTGTACTGGCTACTGAACTCAGCCACCTTTCATACTCCGGCACACCGCTCTCCCCACATCTGCTCTCCCAGCCACGTCCCTGTGGGGTTGTATGGAGGTTTATTGCATACGGTTGACTCATTCAATCATCAGCCATTGGTGACTGAGCTCTGTCTCAGGCTCCTCTCCCCAGAGGTGTGTATGTGGGGACTGGGGGTGGGACTTAAAGTGCCAACTCTCTAATGGCATGCTGGGTCTACTGTCAATCAGCCCCCATCCTTAGGGAAATGACAAAAAGGACCTCATTAACATAACAAAAGGCATGTTCATGGCTCTCTCTTCTATTTTCAGCTGGTGAGGTCACTGTCACCAGGGCCCACAGAATTCAGGACAATTAATTATTCAGGGTCATGTGTTCCATGCCTTCCCAGAAGATACCTTTTTTTGTGATCCAAGGTCAAGAGAGCTTAGAATCAGCTGACATGTCTTTGGGGCCATTCCTCCGTCACTGGGTGTAGACTGGACT
>NW_005302602.1:0-718 GCF_000412655.1 Myotis brandtii
TTTATTAGTTTACAGTTCTGGAGGTCAGAAGTTTGAAATGGATTTTGCTGGGTTAATATCAGGGTGTTGGCAGGGAGGATCTAGGGGAGAATTTGTTTCCTTGCTTTTTCCAGCTTTCAGAGGCTGCCTACATTTCTTGGCTTGTGGCCCCGCCTCTATCTTCAAAGCCATCAGTGTTACATTGTCAAGTCTCTCTCTTTGACCCTCTTGTCTCCCTCTTATAAGGACTTGGTGATTACATTGGGCCCACCTGGATTATCCAGGATACTCTCCCCATCTAAAATTCCTTAGTCACATCTGCAAAATCCCTTTTGTCATACAAGGTTTCTGGGATTAGAATGTGGATGTCTTGGGTGAGAGACAGAGCCATTAATCTGCAGGCCACAGACTCTGCTGAGTTATATCCTTTTGAATTCTTCTTCGAGGGTCTCAAACAAATCCCAAGGGCCCTTCCTCTCTCTGTCTGAATCCATAAGACTTAAATCTCAGAAAAGAAGTCTTTGAACCTGTTGCTAGGATGGGTCGGAGGTCACAGGGTAGCCCTCACCTCTTTCTTGGGAAGGAACAGGGATGGGGGGTCGAGGGAAGGTGGCAAAACCCAAAAGGCAGTGAGCCCCTCTCTTCTGCATCAGCCCAGTACGGAGGCCCTAGCCCTGGGACGACAGGTTCCTCTTTAGACCAAGCTGATCTTTAAGGTATCGTTTGATAATTGCTGGCT
>NW_005302603.1:0-718 GCF_000412655.1 Myotis brandtii
GGCCTAGATGTTATCTCTAGGGAGGAAAGGTCAGGAAATGAGCAGTCTAGTACACTGCTAAGCATAGTCTCCAGGTCACTCCACTGGCAAGCTTGGCTATAGATGCCCAGCAGCTATGGAGCACATCCTATGGCCTGCTTAGGCAGGAAGCCACGCCAGGAGTCCTGCCAAATTGTTGAGCATAGACTCTACAGACACATACCAAAGAGCCTGGACAGTAATCCTGAGCAGCCTCAGAGCCCAGTCTACTCAGCAGCAGAGTTAACCCTATGGCTCTGCCTGACTGCTGAGCACAGCATGTGGCCTTGCCCAAGCAGGGAGCTCAGCCTAGACTCTTCTTGATTATGGAGCACAGCCACAGCTTCACCCAATGGGAGAAAGGCTGGACAGGGGCTCAGCTCAGTAAAGGTGCATAATATCCAGCTCCACCCAACTGTAGAGTAGAGCTGGAAGCCTACCAGATGAGAAAGCCTGGAAGGATAAGAGAAAGATAAAAGGACAGAAAGTCTATTTGAAGCAATAATGGCTGAAAAATTCCAAAATCTTGCAGAGAGAAGTGTACATACAGATTTATGAGGCCCAAAAGAACCCAAAAAGGTTGAACCTTAGAAAAGTTACAAATAGACTAATTTATCAGAATCAAAGAACGAATTTTGAAAGTAGAAAGAGAAAAGTGACTTGTTACATACAAGAAAACCTCCATAAATACTATAAGTGT
>NW_005302604.1:0-718 GCF_000412655.1 Myotis brandtii
TTTTGTTTTTATCATATATGTGTGTACCCTTAAGTAATATATTGCCTAATTTTGCCTGCTTTTGAATTTTATATAATCACAGACACACTGTATGTGTTTTTCTACAACTTGCTTTTTAAAAAATTCAATATATTTTTGGAGGGTGTATCAATCAGGAGATAGAAACCAGACCAGTAATTTATATAGAAAATATTAATATAGAAAATTGTTCATAAGTAAACAGGCTTAAGTACTAAGAGGGCTAGTAGAAAACTTAAAGTCCTTAGGACTAGTCAATGAATAAGTAGCTACTACCTCTAGCGCTGAGAAGAGCACACAAAGACGGAATAACTGGGAAGAGCCCTCCCCCAACCAAGGCTGAAACCAGCTGCTGGGTGCTGGCACGCCTCCCTGGGAAGACAGCTGCTCGCTGCATGTGGGAGAAGAAAGAATAAAAGCACCAGGACCAGGAAGACAAGCCTTTTCCTCTTGCAGGGTCCAGCCAGTGTCTACCAGTCGGTCCAACGTGGCAGCTGGCGGAAACGAGGCATTCACAGCGCCCAGCTCCTGCATCGCGACGCAGGGCAGACGGGTTGATGGGAGCCGAGAGGCGACCAGTGAGTAACTGGCACCAGGCCTCATCTGTATGCTGCTTGTGGCTGTGCCTCATGCGTTTGCACTGCATGGCCTCCAGATGTGAATATCCCACTTGGTTGGTATATCCTCCTGTTGCTAGACA
>NW_005302605.1:0-718 GCF_000412655.1 Myotis brandtii
ATAGTTCTTACTATCTCCCTTCCTCATAATTATTCTGTTGTCATTTCATATCATCAAATGGCCATCTATAAACCCACTGAGATGTTTAATCACTTTCCTTGGCCTCTTTTCAGAGGCTCTGTGTCAGAAACTTTACCTCTGAGCAACAGCGAACAGCTGTCAGTACAAACTCCATGTTGTTTCCTTGATGCTCAAGCCCCTCTGCGAGAGATGAGAAGCAAACTCTCTCCCCAGACACCAGTGAGCTGTCCCATTCGGAGGGGGCAGCCCTCACCCAGGTCCAGCAACTGTGGTCAGGCAGGAAGGAGGGGGCCCCGGGCCTCCAGATCTTCCAGTTTTTCAGGAGAACTCAGAAGTCTTCATATTCGTGTGAAATCTCACCATTTCTAAACGTTGGCAAGTGATTCAATTGTGAAAAATCAAAACACATCCGTCGACCAAAAGCCAGCTGCCAGTTTGCAACCTCTGGCCTGGAAGGCTCTTCTTGGTCTCACCTTCACGTGGCTAACTCGTAATCAGTTTTCAAAGCTCACTTCTTTTGGCCACCCCTCCCCAGCCAACCACTTCCTCCCGCCTAGTGCTCCAGCTCTGGGCTCTAGCTCACGCAGGTCTCCAGAGCTTATCGCCCTGCAGGGAGATTGTGTCTATCTACCCTAATAACCACCTGCTCCCCGAGGGCAGGGATGGTATGTTGGGGTCCAACCCCAGCAGGTCCAGG
>NW_005302606.1:0-718 GCF_000412655.1 Myotis brandtii
GTCACTTGTTTCTAAAGAAGGCTGTGGACCCAGGAGTTGAACCTGGTCCCCTGGTTGTGACACTGAGCCCCTATCACCCTGCTCACTGCTTGTCTTCCTAGTTTTCATGGAAGAAGACTCATGGGTGTGAGTAAAAGATGGTAGATGCTTTAGATGTTTTCTTAGCTCAACCCCACCTCCAGCCTATAGTGTGAAGGCCTCCTTGCCAACAGAATGCCCGGTCTTAATGGGGATGGAGCCCTTTCCTTGTCTAGTGGCACTGCAAAACGCCCGAGGAGGCTGTGTCCACTGGAACCCGGGGCTCTCAGGTAGTAGTGTGCCCAAGAGCCCCTGTGGGGCCTGATACATCACGGATTCCTCCCCTTCTCCACTCTTCTGATTCTGGTCCCTGAGGCAGGGCTGAGGAATAATGATGATAAATCTGCTCCCCAGGCAAGTCCCATGCAGGGGGGTGTGGACCAGGGTTCTGAGGTTCCAAACTCCTTGTTAGGAGAACAGGCCCAAGCTGTGGCTGCTTGACCTGCTGCCCGGGAGGGTGTCCTCCGAGAGCTGTTGGCCTCAGCATCTGCCGCTTAATTGGCACTTGGTCTTTTACAAAAGAAAATCTTTCAAAGTATAGCCATGGTGGCTGGCTTTTGAACTTATCTGATTAAGGCATAGAGTTCATACCATTCTGGCTGAAAAGTTTAGAATATGCCTTTTTTTTTTTAAAAAAAAA
>NW_005302607.1:0-718 GCF_000412655.1 Myotis brandtii
TATTATTTACTATATTCCCTATGCTGTACTTTACATCTCTATGTGTTGAAAACTTCTTAAAGTGGGGTGGTGGGTTTACTGCTGTTTGTTACATTATTGTCTATTTTGATGTTGCTGTTTGTTTGAAATATTTTATAAAATGTAAACGTATTTGTTAA
The DNA here is from genome assembly GCF_000412655.1 of Myotis brandtii. Classification (NCBI taxonomy): domain Eukaryota; kingdom Metazoa; phylum Chordata; class Mammalia; order Chiroptera; family Vespertilionidae; genus Myotis; species Myotis brandtii. Next base: position 159 of record NW_005302607.1, read on the forward strand.
ATACATGAATAAATCTAGTTTCACAAACAACTGTATTTTCTCTCAGCTAATATAGCACCTGTGCCCCATCTCAAGTAGCTCCAACTGATGTGGAAGAAATTGCTCTGGTTTCCATGGCAGGTATATCCCATGGGAGTCTTCTCAGCTCGTCACCTCTCCTCCACTCCCAAAGCCTGTGGCACTTGGGTGGTGAATCTGAACATAACTGAGGCCAACCGAGGCAGAGTCCATCTCAAAACAGGCCATGACATTGCTGGGGTGGCTCCCACAATCCCACCTGGTCTGAGAGAAGACACTTGGAGAACCCCAGCTGGACCCGAGTGAGCAGAGCACCACATCGGGGTAGTGAGTGTTTCTGTAAAACCAAGCCACCAACCAATGTCTTTGCTCCCACCTGCAAAATAGTCTACTAGTAGTCTTGGCATATAGATTTTGTGAACAACATACTATCTTGTTGGATCAAATGCCAGCCTAGGATGCACTTTGAGATTGCCAGGACGGATCCACAAAGTCACACAGTCCCAGGTCTGGAAGGGACCTCCATGGTCATTGGGACACAT
>NW_005302608.1:0-718 GCF_000412655.1 Myotis brandtii
AATATAATTCTTATCCTTGATCTGAAAAGTAAGATTTTTTTTCTCCCTCTGGCTTTTTCAAAGATGTTCTTCCTGTCTTTGTTTTCTGCAATTTGAATGTGATATACTTAAGTGTAGTTTTTTGGTATTTTTACTGCCTAGTATTCTTTGAGCTTCCTGGGCCTTTGATTTAGTGCTTGTCATTTATTTTTGGAAATTCGCAGCTGTTACTTTAGGCTGGATTTTAAATCCTGCTTCTGCCATTTACTACAGGAATGATCTTGGGTAAACTTTTTGAGCCTTAGTTTCCTTAACTATATAATGGGAATAATAGCTATGTGTTGTAGAATATAGTGAGGCTGAAATGAGGTCATGCTTTGTACAGTGTCTGGCAAGCATTGATGGGTGATGGTGGCTAGTGCGTGCCATGAAACAGAGGCAAGGCTGTCGCTGAGCAGGCAGAGTGATGGACCTTGCACCTTAGTCCATCAGATAAAGTCTCTGATTGGTAGGTGAAGGCACTCATGTCCTTCCTAGACTGGTTACAAATTCACTGAAAGGGATAGGGGAGGGCAGTGGCAAGGGCCCAAAGCAACCCAAAAATTGACAGAACTTTCTGGAATCTAAACATCTTAGAATTGCCCTCATTGCCAGGCCTACTAGTAAACCCAGACATTTTCTCTAGTTTCAGATATGTACTTGTGTATCCAGAATAGTCTCACAAAATAAAAGTTTTATG
>NW_005302609.1:0-718 GCF_000412655.1 Myotis brandtii
AATGTGTTAATTTTATAATTATAACTTGGATAGCTATTCTAATATTTCGTGTCAGCCCCAACATCTGTGTGTTTAAACAGGACATATTTATACATTAATGGAAACATTTTCTAATTCTAAAAGTGACCATCATCACTTCATAATTAATATTATTGTGAAGTGCTGCCTGGAGGTCTCATAGAAATCATCAAAGTAAATCAAAGTAACACAACAAGTTGTAATTATCACATTCATGTGGCTTCATGCTGAGCTGGAAGATGGGCTGAGCACCTATATCCTCTCCCTTACTTTTAAAAGACACAAATTTTTCAAGCCTGGTAATTTGATTGATAAATACATTCACTTATATAAATTAAATGGTCACTCCGTGCCAGGGTACTAATCTCCGTTATGACATTTACCATAACCAATGTCACCTCCAGGTGAAAAGTCCTTCACTCCTTGTGCTCTTGCCCCTTTATGCGCGGACCATGTCTCAGAAATTGGCTGGAGCATTGGGCTCTGCCCAAAGGGTCCATGGTAATTCTCCCACTGGGTTACCCAAAAGAGTAAGGAGAGAACCAGCCAGTCCATAGGGGAAAAACAGAGCAGAAAAGAAGCCAGGTCCAGACTGCATAAAAGCAAAACCCGCCCTTCAGGTGGCCGGAGGAGGTTCCCAGGTTCCCTTTGGCAGCCCAAGGAGGCAAAGGACATGGCCAGATCCTAGTAGAACCCTTCA
>NW_005302610.1:0-718 GCF_000412655.1 Myotis brandtii
TGGCTGTTGTCATTTTTCATTTGACAATCTAAGGGAAAAGAGATCAGGGTCCCTGACTAGTCAGGTGTTATATGTTTTAAAATTTTTTGCAGCACACTGGTTTAAAATCATTGTATTAGCTCTAAACACTAAAAAAGTTTAGAAATAGTGGCCAACCCAGTAGAAAGAGCATTGAAATTATTGTCTTGATATGCCATTTCTCACTGAAAGAAACCAGGGCTTGGAGAAATGACTGATTCCAGGCCTGGGGCAGTAGATGAGCATGGAACTAGTCCTATCAGATAACAGGGAAACTAGCAAAGACTACTAAGGTTTTGTCAAAAAGACTGAGAATAGAACTTGAAGGGACATCCACTCTCCAGGGATAGGATAATTTGAGCATCGTAATAATAGTAATTGCATCTGATTGAACCTGATCAAATATATGTAAATGTGAGTTTATAAAGATATTAAAAACATTTTAAAATTGGTTACTTCTAGAGGAGGATAAGGGACCATTTCATTATATTGTTGACTAAATAATTGATACATTGGCAAAACTAGTAAGTAAAAGAAAAATTTATACATTTTTTTCTGCCTTTCCTCCACTAACTCTACCACCATGTAACCAAATAACAGATGAGGGGAAGCATCTCCTATACAAATATTCTAATTAGTAATGAAAAAGAAGGAACAAAAATAGAATATCAACATTTTGCAAACATCAATTAATGAATAT
>NW_005302611.1:0-718 GCF_000412655.1 Myotis brandtii
CACACACACACACACACAGCTTCGCTCTGGGTGACTAGTTAATCTTCATTCTCAAAACAAGAATCATTGTACATTGTTTTCAAGGGAGGTCCCAGGGAGAAAAATATCTTTGATTTAATCTCAATAGCTCTTAGAGCTAATTTTGTCTTTACTTGGGTGTGCTGAGGGATTCATTCAAAGAGAGAGCTGGGCTGCCAAGGGTAAGCAGAAAGGAAGATCTATTTGTTTTGCCCTGTGTTATCTTAGGATAGTAAACATAATTAATTTACCCTTTGGTGCCTTTTTATGAGGGAAACTTCAGAGTGCTTGATATTAAATGTTATTTGGAATCTTTGCAAAGAGGAGCTGAATAAAAGAATCCTAGGCATTGTGGTACAAGGAGAGTGATAATCTCAATTAGAAGCAGCATCTTAAGAAATACATTAAAATGATAAAGGAAAAAGAGGAATTTTAATGGAGCATCAACTACCAAATTTTAAGAGCATTTTATTACAAACATCATCTCTAATACTGGTAGGCAGTTAGAAGATAGAATATTCTGATTATTCAAATATTCATAAATTGAGAGTAGCTCTATATCAACAATTGATTTTCAAAGAATATAATAGATTACAATTCAGTTAATGCTGAAGCTAAAATGTATATAATTTATTCAAACTCCAGTGATTTAGATTATATATATATTGATTTCAGAGGGGAAGAGAGAGAGAGAGAGAGA
>NW_005302612.1:0-718 GCF_000412655.1 Myotis brandtii
CTTGCTCTTGAGGTATTCATAGTCCATTAGGTATAGAAAGGCAGATATGCAAATGAGTGAAATGAAGTGGTTTAGGTCCTATGCCAGCATTTTACACCTTCCATTCATTTCTAGTTCGTATTCCCAGAGTCCCATTACAGGCCTGTTTTAATTCTGATAATAATATACCTTCTTAATTTAATCTCTCCCTATTGTAAATCAATCTTCTAAAAACCACTGCATATCTATTGTCTGCTCACAAACTTTAATGGCTCTCTATTGTTGAAGGATCAAATACAAATTCCTCATCCTCACATGGAAGACCCTTTACACACTGGCTAACTTTTCGATCTTCTCCTCCACACTCACCCTATCTACCAACAACCTCTGCTGCAGTTGATCTGAGTCACTAACTTTTTAGCATGTCTTAAAACATTCTGCTTGTGTACCTTTGCTCAGAAAACTTCTATTTCTTGGCTTGCTGACTGAGGTTATGCTAGCTTTGGTAACAAAAATATGTGAATGGCTTAAGACAATAAATGCTCATTAGTCACTCGCAGTAATGAGTGACTAATAGTACAATGTGGATGTTCTTGATAGAATGCTGACTTTGACCTACACAATGTTTCAAGATCCAGGTGTTTTGTTTTCTTTTGTTGTTGTTGAGTGTTATAATCCCCTAGGGCAGTGGTTCTCAACCTATGGGTCTGGACCCCTTTGGGGGTCGAACGACCCTTTC
>NW_005302613.1:0-718 GCF_000412655.1 Myotis brandtii
ACAAGGGTCTCAGAGTCGCCTGCAGCTCGAAGAGCCTCCAGGGTCAGGGCCCCCAGGCTGGCCCTGCTGCCCTTGCGGGAAGAGTCTCGGCCAGGGCCAGTACCCGGCTCCTCGTCAGAGGAGTTGTCGTCAAAGGAGCCCAGGATGAAGTTGGTCATCAGCTGCCTCTTGATGTGCGCCTGCTTCTGGTCTTCTTTGGAGAGGGTTCTGGCTCGGGCCTGGGGCCTGGCCGGCGAGGACAGGCCATTGGTGTCTGGGGCCTCCAGGCCTTGGGTCCTTGTCCCATTGGCTGGGGAGGCATCCCGGGAGGGAAGGGGGCTTTTTGAGGGATTCCTGTGTCGGGGTGGCCTGGAGGTTCTTTGCCGATCGGCATCTTTGGGACCTTTTGGGGAGGCCGGCTCCGCCTGGCTAGGAGTCTTTGGCAAAGAGCTGTTGTCTCCATTTTTCTGCGGTGGCTCCTCTGAGCTGTTGGACGCTGGAAAGGGCTCCTGGCTTGGGATGAAGCTTGCCTCCGATTTATTCTTGGTGACTGGCTTGGAGTCCGTCATTTTCCCCCAGATTTTTAACCAGGAAAAGGTCAGGCAGGAGAGAATCAGACAACATAGAAAAAGCAGCAGGGTCATTCAGAAAACCTGCAAGGAGAAAAGGAGAGATGCTTTAGTATCTATGGCTTTGAGTTATTTCTCTTTTTAATTTTTTTAAAAATATTTTTTTATTG
>NW_005302614.1:0-718 GCF_000412655.1 Myotis brandtii
ATCCCAGGATATATGAATTTGTAAGAAATATTTTGAAAAGAGATCAGAGGGCTTGTTCTACAGCTCCTTTCTCCTCATGTCATCTGCTAGGATGACTTGGAAATGAGTAGCTGCAATGAGACAGCACATTGTTTGAATGCCTTGGAAAAGGCACATTTCTAATAATAACACTGGGACTAATGACTTTCACATTAATTAATGAAAGTGACAGTAGCTGAATATTATTCAAATAACATGAATACAAATAAAAACACACCCGGGCTTCCTTGTCACACTGCTGTGCTGAATGGTACAGACTGTTGAATAGCTGGGCGTCAGCCAACAGAATACCTGGAGTGCTTTATCACCAATAATACCTCATAGTTCACCAGTCAGTTTCTGAATAAATGTGAACTATTCCATTATAGCTTTAGGCACAGGAAGTAAAGTAAAGGCTAGATGTCTATATTTGTGAAAGAAATGCTTCTCCTATATTTTCCACATAACTATAAAGCTTTCATTGTTGAGTATTTTTTCGAACACTTTACTAATGCTGGGATCCCGAGATATTAATCAGAAGGCCCATGAATTGCTTCCAGACTAATCTCAGAGAGCAGGGTAGGACCCTAAACTAGACAACTGTTTTAAAACTCAGATTATGACTTCTATAGATACCTGGGCTTTGCTTAGATATAGTGTGCTGGTATATCAATATGTGCAAATGGCTTGTGGTTGCAAA
>NW_005302615.1:0-718 GCF_000412655.1 Myotis brandtii
CTAGGCTCAGCTTCCTCACCCAAAACAGTAAAATAAAAAATTCAAACTCTCAATGGGATGAAATGCCCTGAAAAAAGCCTGGAGAACAGATGCTCGTTGGGCAAACCTGAGCTTCCCACCCTTGCCCTTGGTCCCTTTCACAGATGGACTGTCTTGATTTGCAAAGTGGAGAAAGTGGCCCCTAAGGTCCCTCCCAGCTCAAACGGTCTGTGAAGGGCCTCTGAACATAGAAGGTGCTGGGGAAAATAAATAAATAAAGGCTTGGATAAACACGCCCTTAAAGAGCCGAAAGCCCAATTTTCTGGTAATTAACACAACCTGGTGGCTGGAAGCGTTAACAGGGAATAGTAATGATGGAAACCAGCGCGGCAGCAACAGGTGACGTATATTACGGACCCTGCCTTTTACCTGTCACCTAATTCAAATCTGGCAAAGCCCCTGCAGAAGCATCATCACCCATTTCACAGGCGAGGGAACAGATTCGGGCACAGAGCCACCCGCTGCAGGTCCTTCACCCCCGGCTCTCTCCCCTGAGCCCCCTCGTGACGCCCTGCAGTCCATGAGAGCCCTCGCTCAGGAGCTCTGAGACCTGCTGAGGTACAGATCTGAGACCTGATGAACGGGAGGCACTAAGATCTCTAAGCTACTGTCTAACAGGGAGCTGAGCCCGGCCGGTGTGCCTCAGTGGTTGAGTGTTGGCCGATGAACCAGGAGGTCA
>NW_005302616.1:0-718 GCF_000412655.1 Myotis brandtii
AAAAAAAAAATGTACTCACATATAAAAGTTTATATTTAGATTTAAGACATTTTCTCTCCTAAGGTCTGTTAATAGCTCCTAAGTGGAAGAAATCCCTTTTCTAGTCCAAAGCCTGTTCTCAGGGGTCTGGAGAAGTTAAGTGACCCACCCAAAATCAAACTGCTTCTCTACTGACTACTTCATTTAGTCGGTCATTCTTCCACCATTCTGTTCCTTTCCTTAAAACCAATTCTGTCCTTGGCCGTTGGGCGTAATCCTGTGAAACAAAAGGTTGCCAGTTCCATTCCTGGTAGGGCACATGCCCCGGTGTGTGCAGGTGGCAGCCAATTCACATAGATGTTTCTCTCTCTCCTTTTCCCTCCTTTCTCTAAAAAAATCAATTTAAAAATCTTAAAACAAAACAAAAATACCAATTCTGAATTTACAATACTGAAAGGAAGGACTGGGAGTGTTAAGCCTTAAAATAAACTGTTTCAGCTTTGGCTTACTCAACTAGGAGATTAAAGTACTGTAATACCCAAAACATTTAAATCATTGATTTAGAAAAGCCAAATGAAGTTAGCAAAGTTGTTCTTTTTTAAAAATCCTCACCCAAGGGTCTGTTTTTACTGATTGTAGAGAGATAGGAAGGGAGAGAGGGAGATAAAAACATCAATTGATTGCCTCCCAGGGACCAAACCCGCAACCCATGTATGTGCCCTGACTGGGAGTTGAACCC
>NW_005302617.1:0-718 GCF_000412655.1 Myotis brandtii
TGGGATGGGATGTGAACAGCAGGTTCATTTATGAGCCTTTCTTCTCTGTGAGAACCTAGCATCATCACCAGCTACAGGTGGATCCTGTCAATAGCTAGAGCCCATCATTAAAGGAATGCTTAGATCACATTTCTGAAATGCTTCCTAGTATACGCCAAGACCAGGTGAGAATGAGTATCAAGACCTAGTAGCAAACAAGAAGTCTTAGTGTGTGCCTTTGGGGATGGAATAATAATCTCTAGAATCTGGAGTCTAGATGGTCAGATCTTGAAAACACCTGAATTAACTTAAGGAAGCCAAGAGAAAGTTTTGGTCTCATACAGATTGGCAGGAGGTCTTATGTGACATTCCATCCACTAGTCCAAACAAAGACTAAGGGTACTCACTGAGTGCAGTACCCTACACTAGCACTTTGAGGTAGGGAGGAAAAAACATCTTCCTGGCCAGAAATCTTACTATTAATAAAAATAACACACCTCAGAAACAATTGCTCAGAAAATGGAATTTTACAGGAGTGTACAGAGCTTCTGGCTAATAAAAAAGTAAAAAAAAGGAAGGGGCCCTGGCCAGGTAGCTCAGTTGTTCGGGCATCATCCTGTACACCAAGAGGATGAGGGTTCGATACCAGGTCAGGACACATACTAGTATCTAGGTTGTGGGTTTGATCCCCGGTTGGAGTGAGTACAGGAGGCAACCAATCGATGTTTCTCTCTCTCTC
>NW_005302618.1:0-718 GCF_000412655.1 Myotis brandtii
AAAAACAAAAACAAAACCATCTTTGCCACTGCCCTGCATCCCAGCAGGAATGAGCCATCTTCACTTGCTCAAAGGACAGACTCTTCCCTCCAAACATCCAACTGAAGGAGGTGGTAACTCCAAAGCTCGCACTTGCATATCCCAGAGCAGCCTTTGTAGTTCTGTCTCTCTCCCTTCAGGGTCTTTTTATATTATAGCTGTCAACATAAGAGCTCCAAGAGCTCACTAAAACAGACACAGAACCAGGTGCAACATTATGAAATGGGTCACAGATGCATGTCTGCCACAGCAAAGCAAAGCAAATAGGGGGGAGGACCCGTCAGGGTTTGGATCTTCACTCTTTCTATAAAATGTATGTCTCTACTCTACCCAACATCTGCCTTGTTTTCTGACCTCACTTATTATCAGCTCTTTCTCTGCCCCGGATGTCACAAGCTTATCAGTTTTAATGTCTTTGTACTCATATTTTCCTCTGCCTATCCTCAAAAATCTTTGTATGAAAGGTCCTTTTCTGTCATTTAGTTTCACCTTCAACATCACCTCTTCAGAGATACCTTCTCTGATCTTCCACTGCAAAATGATAGCCACCCTCTCTTGAAACCCTCCAAAGCAAACTATTGCATTGCCTGGTTGTGTTTTATTTATAGCACTTAACATTTGGACAATTTAATAAATTCCTGTCTAACACGGTTGTATCCTCTAAGCTTGTATGCTCTAG
>NW_005302619.1:0-718 GCF_000412655.1 Myotis brandtii
AAAATCCTAATCTCTTAATTGCCCATGTCCAATTTTCTAAACAATACTGGACACAAGCAAACATAATAGCTATTTGCTCTAGCAAATACATACACCTGGGCAGTAAGGCTGTAAACCAACTAGTTAACTTATCAAAACTAGCAGCCCACACGTTATAATGCTTAGTTCACGATCCTATCTCACTATGCTCACCAATTCAAAGTCTATGTCATAAATTCTGTCCAATCATAATTGGTAAAAGTCCCCAGCCAAGCCCCCAAATTCCTATAAATATCCTTCCCTAACTTGGCAGCTATTGAGACATCCCTAAGAAAGTCTTCCATAGCATTCCCTCTTAATTGCAATAAATCTAATAAACTTAGCTTTGCTCCATCAACAGGTTTTGCGGGTGGCTTTTCCACAGCCAACAAGGACAGCGTGACCCCCAAGTCAGTGCCTGTTTGTCTTCTTTATTACCTTGATTCTTCATCACGTGGTCTTTCGTATTCAAGGACAAAGGTTTCCCTTTAAAATGTGAACCCCATTTGTTGCCATTGACATGTAACCTAAGCCTGTTTCTATGTAGCACATTCTTCACTGAATGGCATGTGGCACAGATTTTATTAATAATAGCTCTCACAACACCAACTATCTTTTATGTATCTTCCAAGTTCCATATGCTTTATATGCATTATCTCATCTATTCCTAACACGATGTCAGTAAGGCAAGTTATTATCC
>NW_005302620.1:0-718 GCF_000412655.1 Myotis brandtii
TTTTCAAATAAGCCTGCATACTTTCAATCTGCAGATATTTGTAATTTTTCCTGACAGAGGGTTGTCAGCAGGGTGGGGGTGTTTATGGAAGGTGAATTGTATGAAGTGACTGAGTCCGCCCGTGCCTTCATGAGCATGCTCACTTTCCAGGTGAACTAAAGCTTTACAATTGGAAATTTTCATTGGCACCATTTCCATGAAAACCTCATAATAACCTCTGAACTTGGCAGAGCTAAGGTCTTCATCTCCATCTCACAACTTAGAGATGTTTCCGATGATAACTGAATAGTGTCCAGTCAAGAAGTTGCATGAGTATTAGCCCTGAGATGGAGTTAACGAGTCAGGCCACACTGATTGGAAGGAGAAAGGCCCCGAGTTACAGCCAGAGGAGACCACTCTTAGTTTGGAAATCATGAACTTTGGTCTTAACAAGGCATTTGGACCTGCCTGCTTCAGTGTGGATTTTGTGTTTTTTAAGTCCAAGGGTAGCGTGACTGAAACTTTTAGCTGATCCAGTGTGCTCACTCATTGCATTTATTATGCCTTAAATATTTTGGTTTATTTACCCATTTTACAGAGGAGGGTGCCATTTACTGGAGACTCAGCTGGGGAGTGGAGGTGGGATTCACATCCAGGTTTCCTGACTCAGGTTGGGGTGGTGCCCAGAGTGAGGGGCAGCATTGATTGCATGGTTTGGGGATCATTGTGTTCCTTAAGC
>NW_005302621.1:0-718 GCF_000412655.1 Myotis brandtii
GCTCAGCAGCGACCTCAAGGGGAATGAGTGCTATGCAAACAACAAAAGACCGCTTCCCTGTGTCTTTTCAGATGAGGTCTTCCACGAGGCAAATTCAGGTCCCAGGGTGGGATCCTGTTCTCATCCTAGCTTGTTGAGACATTTGGGAACAATTCTCATCTGTTCTTCTATGAAATTCTAGCATCACACACCTATGCTTGAAGGGTCCAAAGACATCTTTTAAACGCAAACAATTCATTAAAGGGATATGCAGAGCATGCCTCCTCCATCCTACAACCATATAATGAAAATCAATGTGTTGTCCCCAACCAGCATTTATCATGTCAAATCCACAGGCAACTGCCTCAATGGCAGGAATTCAATCTTTATGCAATTTTTTTTGAGAATTACACTCTCCAATCCATGAGAAAACTAGATCCTAATCTCAAAGCACATCTTTCAAGTGATAGCTTCTTTACTAAAACGTCTCAAATGCTGTGATAAGCACATCACTCCCAGAATAAAGCAGAATTGTCACCGAGAAACAACCAGAAGCCAAAGGAAGGTTTTCCATTTCCTTTCATATCAAGTGATTAACTTCCATGATCCCAATCATTGGCTGAAAAAGTCAATGCAATTTAAATCCATTAATGAAACTTAAATTTTTCTCTTTATTTAAAAATATGTTTTTATTCATTTCAGAGAGGAAAGGAGAGGGACAGAGAGAGGGAAACATCAA
>NW_005302622.1:0-718 GCF_000412655.1 Myotis brandtii
ATATAGGCGTTCCAAAGTGGAAAATAGAAAAGATGCATTTCACTTTTAAAAAGGGCATAAAAGTTTACGTGTCATTATGAAAATTTACAAAATGAATATAAATAGCATATTAGAAATATTTATCTGACGATTGTTGGAAAATAACCTTCTAATTATAAAAGCAAGAGTAGTTTATGATTCTACTCAGAATGTAGAGTGTAGAAACTGACAAGAGAGGGTCGCTCTCAACCTAACAAATCATTTAGATGCATAATTTCATGAAGCCCATTAAGCAACTAAGTTACAAGACAACCAATTGAATTTGAAAAGATGACAGGCCTCTCAGAGAATAGACAGGACACAATATACATTTTTGCCTTTTTGGAAAGCACAGAAGGAAGAGGTGGCAGTCACAAAAGACAGTATGACTTCACTGTAGGGAATGGGCCTAAAAATACAATTTAATAAGTGCTATTCAGGTATACAAGTTTCTGTAAGAAAACAGTTAAAAGGCCAGGAGATTGGAGAGAATCCACAGAGGATATGATATTTTTAAAGGTCAGGATTCAGTTGTAGAGAACAAAATTCAGTGCAGCCAGTTTAAACAGAAAGAGCCTTGATACTGTATACTAAAGTCACATGCTCTATCTGCCACACTGCAGACCTGAGCTACTGACTGAGGAATTGGATTTATGATCAGGAATCTGCCTAACGGGAAAGCTTCAACAGTCCTTCTAGA
>NW_005302623.1:0-718 GCF_000412655.1 Myotis brandtii
TCTCTCTGAAATCAATAAAAATCTATTTTTTAAAAATAAAGGACAATAACCACATGGTCATCTTATTATATGCAGAAACAAACATTTGAGAAAAGTCCTACACCCATTAATGATAAAAATACTCAACAAACTAGGAACAGAAAAATTTTCCTCCACCTAATAAAGAACATCTTTAAAAAAAGTACTGCTGAGACAATTGGAGAGCCGTATGCAAAAGATTGAAGTTGGACTCATATCATAAAATGAACAGTGATCAAAGACCTAAATGTAAGAGCTAAAACTATAATACTTGGAAGAAAACATTGATGTAAATATTGAAGACCTTGGATTAGGCAATGATTTCTCAGATATGACACTAAAAGTATAAGCAATATATCTAAAATAGATTAATTTTATTTAAAAATTGAAACTTTGGTGCTTCAAGGACATTATTAAGAAAGTAAAGAGACAACCTACAGAAAATATCTGCAAACCATATATATGATAAGGTTCTAGTATCCAGGATATATTAACTCTTACAACTCAAAAAAACAATTTAAAAATGACCAAAGAATTAAGTAAACACGAATGGCCAAAAGCATATAAAATAGTGCCTGACATCATTAGTCCTTAGGAAATGAAAATCCAATTCATGAGATACAATTCACACCCACTGGGAGGGCTATCATAAAAAAGATAAGTCCTGCCCTAGCCAGTTTGGCCCAGTGGATAGAGCATC
>NW_005302624.1:0-718 GCF_000412655.1 Myotis brandtii
TATATATATACATGAAGCCATCAGGTTTCAAAGTAAGTCAATGTATAATTCATATTTTAAAATTCTAAACTCTGAATACAGTGCCTGCACTTCACTTAAGTAGCTATTGAGTAAACGAATGAATGTGCATATACTTTTTTTTATTTCTTCTACTTTAATGTTGGCTTAGAAATTTTATAATATAGATTTCTTGCTATTAAAATATATAGAAAACCTGAGCTGGTTCAAGATCAAACATACAAAATTTTTTCAGCCATAGAATTAATTATATTGTCAATTTGAGGTTACTTTCCATTCCAAGCATAACTTTTGAATGTAGCTTTCAGAACTGTTTTCAAAGTTATGTGTCATGTGAAATGAAAAATTAATTATTAGCACAAATGTCACCCACAGAAAAGCAGTCACAGAGCAGATGAACATTTAATTAGTTTTTTTTAATATATTTCTTGCACTGTATCTTTTATTTATAATTCAGTTAAAAATAATTTTTTGATGTTACTCAGACCCCCACACAGTCAACTTCTGGTGGGGATATATGTTTTTCAGACTGAATCAGAAAGCATCGTCTATTATAAATATATAAGAAAATGATTTCAAACTCAAACAAATCATATTTTCTTTTGACAAATTGATGTAGGCTTTCTCCACAGACTCTGAAAATTTCAGCTTGTAAATTGTAACACTATGAGGCAACTTGTTCCCTTATTCTCTGGAGATA
>NW_005302625.1:0-718 GCF_000412655.1 Myotis brandtii
AATGGGAGAAATTTTAACATTAGATGATTTTAGAGTTTTGATATTATACTGTATTAGACAGGAGTTGTATGGTTCTTCAATTGGATTGGCTTCTAGGCCAGTGACTTGTGGACTTCTTATTATTCAAACAAATGACAGAAAAAAGTCTATCATTTACTGGAAATTTCACTTAGGGATGGTTCAACAGTCAACTTTAAATGGAATGGAATTTAAAAAAAAAAGAATAACGTTGGTTTCTGCTTACACCTATCCAATAAAATGGTACACATTTATTTATTTACTGTATATCTACTATGTACCAGACACAATGCAGCAATGAATAAGACATAATTCCTGCCTTCAGGGAGCTTGTAGTTTAGAAAAAGATACATACAAGAAAGCAGGTGTTCTGGCCCGGAGTGGCTCAGTTGGTTGGAGCATTGTGCCAACACCAAAAGGTTGTGGGTTCAATTTCCAGTTGAGGTGAATAGGAGAAGCAACCAATCTATGTTTCTCTCTCACATCTATGTCTCCCTCTCCCTCTTTCTCTCTCTCCCCCTCTTCAAAATCAATGAACATATCCTCCAGTGAGGATTTTAAAAAAAGAAAAAGAAAAAGAAAAGAAAGCAGGCAATTGTAATTCAGAGGGATAAGAGACAGGAGACAAGAGTAACCTCAGAGTAATTGCCACCACAAAGGCAGGGCGCCTAATTTGGTTAGGGTGGGGCAAGGTAAGACA
>NW_005302626.1:0-718 GCF_000412655.1 Myotis brandtii
AAAACCCTTACTATCTACACTTTGTACAAAATGATGTCATAGACTAAGCCTGTGATTAGGGAAAAAGTTTTCAGAATCATTAGAAATGTCTAGTTGCATGAGCACAGTGTAAATTGTGCATGTTCTCAGAAGATAAAAACATTAGATAATTTAGCTTGCAAATGTGGAATCAAAACAAGATTAAGAGGAGGTTTAATAAATTTTCAACTCTTTGGGGTTCATTATAATATGAATAACACTATCAAGCTGCTCTTTGTTTCCAGCAAGGTCAAAATAAGAGATGAACTTCAGGATAAAGAATTTAGATTAAGTCTATAGAAGAATAACTTGACAGTAATGGTTCTGATTTTAGAAAAAGTCAATAAGAGAATAATGAAGGACATTGAAGAAACAAATGATCACCTATCTGTGAGTGATTTATTGTTCCGTAATCAGCCATAGGATACAATAATTATCCCGATTCAACAAATATTTATCAATTCTTCTTTGCTAAAGGAACTTATAGTTTGGTAGAGAAAAAGGACAAATACACCAATAACTACTGTACCGGGCAGATTTTGACAATATAATAAGAGGCAAGTGCCTTGAGAATTCTTAAGAGAAAGAATAACTATATATTTGTGGAATTCAAGAAAGAATTTATGTTGAATATGTCTTTAGAGATTAACATTGACAAAAAATGTAATGTTAGTGGATGAAAAAGTGTGTATTGTGGCTG
>NW_005302627.1:0-718 GCF_000412655.1 Myotis brandtii
GTGAAGGGCGGGCGGGGGTGGGGGCAGGTTCAGGCCCCACCAGAAACTTGACCTTGGGCAAGTCACCTGGCTTCTCAGAGCCCCTTTCCTTGCATCTATAAAACGACAATACAAGTGTGTGAGGAGGACAGATGACAGGGTGCATGGAAGGGGCCCATCTGTGAGCTCTGAGTCTCCACTGGGCTTGCTCCCCAGCTCTGACCTCCGCCCTGATTGCGGCTTCTGCTGGCCCCGTGCCCCGTGTGCCCAGCCCCCTTGTGGTCTGAAAGTGGCTCTTCTGGCCCCAAACAGCTCTTGGTTTAGAAAGAACCTCAGAGTCAGAGCCTGGGTTCCAGTCCCATCCCTGCCACCTGCTCGCTGTGTGGCCTCGGGCAGATGCTCAGCCTTGCTGGGCCTGCTCCTCACTGAGAAGGTGAAACATGCCCTCCCTTGGGCCGTGGTGAGGGTTCGGTGTGACGCCTGCGCAGAGGCGTCCCTCAGACCTGTCTCTGCAGCCCGGGCCTCCTCAGCTCCGCTCCATTTTTGGGAGCCCTGTCTGCCCGCCTCCACCCGGACCTCCCCCTGCCATGCCAGCTCCATTTCTGCTGGTGCCTCACCCGCTCCTGCTCAGACTGGAAACCTCAGGGTCAGCTTTTACTGCTCACTGTCCTCGCACCCCAACACCTGGACAGCGGCCGTGGCCTATGCATTTACCTCTCTGGCGTCACCTGCGCCCTTT
>NW_005302628.1:0-718 GCF_000412655.1 Myotis brandtii
TTCCAAGAATTTCTTGAAAGTATTCAATATTTAGGATCTTTGATATATATTGTCAAAATACTTTCCAGGAAAGTTGTAGCAATTTACAACTTATCTCTGTGTTATCCCACACTGATGATATGATGTGTCCTAATCATTTTAAACTTTCTAAGTATGATAGCAGAAATGATTTATCATTATTTTAATTTACATAAATTTTATTACTAGTATATATAAATATTTTAAATAAATTTGGCTTTTTTCTGTAATGAATCACCTATACATCATATTTAGACCATTTTTATATCTTAATATTGCCTTATTGTTGATTTTCAAGATATTTTTAGGTAATTTTGTTTGTTATTTTTCCTTTAAATCTACCAATTATTTCCCAGTGGTTTCTGTTTTGGTTTCTTCTTTAAAAAGACTCTTCTACACTAAGAGTATTTAAATATTTACCCTTGTATTCTCTTACTCCTTTTATGATACCATTTTAAATATTAAATCATTAATCCATCTGAAATTTATTTAGAAATAGATAAGAAGTAGGCTCTAACTTATGGGAATATGATGTTGAGAACAGCCTTATTTACCACTACTATAAAAGGCTACTTTGTTATATTCTAAATTTGAAGTAATTGAAAATAACTTAAATATCCCACAGTAAAAGGTAATTAAATAATCTACTCAACAGCATCAAACTGTAATCAAATATAATATATATAATTAATGTGCAATA
>NW_005302629.1:0-718 GCF_000412655.1 Myotis brandtii
CCGTCATGTGGTTAACTATCCTGCATCCCATGTAAAGAAAGCATGTCTCTCTCCTTTTGGCTTTTTACCCAATCCTAGAGAGTTCTCCGCTTTACTTTCTCCCTCCTCCTTAATCTACCACTAACAGATTTCATGTAACTTTCCTTACATTTTCTCCTTCGATTCTAAATGCATAAAATAAGCTGCAAAACTGTCATTTCCCGGCATAGCCTCAAATCTTGGCTCAGATAAATTCTTATAAAGCTTTCTACAAGTTTGGATGGCCTTTTGTCAACATTCAACGGAGGCAATATAGCCCCTACGGACACAAAAATTGGTCCTCATGAGGAGAAAAACGTACTTTTTACATATATAAAGCACAGCTATCCATCCATGCAATAAATAAACAGATAGATATACAGTATATCTGTAATATTAAAATTTCACTGGGAAACAAAATTAGGGAGAAAAACAGTTTAAGAAGTCTCCAGGGTGGTAGAGTAATAATGTCTTTTTAAGTTGTGAAATACTGCCCATAGGTACCTATTTTAACATATTGGTAGCTATCTGCACAGATTCTTCTAGCATGCTATGTTTTCTTTCACCAAAAATGGCATTTTGTGTACATGTTGAACTTTTCCATGTCACTAAACATTATTCATAACTAGAGGCCCGGTGCAGGAAATTAGTGCACTGGGGGTGGGGGGGAGTTCCTCAGCCTGGCCTGTGCCCTCTCACA
>NW_005302630.1:0-718 GCF_000412655.1 Myotis brandtii
ATCATTTAATCTTCACAACCCTGTGAGATAGCACTGTTTCTCCTACCTTCGTTTTTTACAGAAAAGGAAACAAAGACAGAGAGAGTGAAGAAACGCACCTAGAATTATAATGCTGGTAAGTGATGAGTTTGCTTCCATGAAAATAAAATAAAATTATAACAAATTCTGTTTGGGGTAAAAATAAAGTATTTAAACCAGTAAAACATACACTGAACCATGTATATAGGGATGCACATTTCCCTTTGGCGTTGGGCTGTGATGTGACTTGGCCCAGCATTATTGGAACCTGCCTTTATTTAAACTTTTGCTATTTTGTGCATCATACAGCTTTTACATTAATTTGATTTTTTAAAACATCACATTAAAATATTATGTATCTTGATTACTAGGTTGTTTTTGGCACCTTCTTAAATTTTGTGCTGCTCTAATCCTGGCTTGAGTGGTAGAGTTGGGATTCAAACCAAAGCAATCTGGCTCCAAGCCTCCTCACCGTTACACTACTCATGTCCTAGAACTCCGATTTTTGTATCTATAGCTACATATGACTGTTCTTTTCAATGAAACTAAAATCCTTGAGGGTATCGACCACTTATTATACTGCCTTCTTATATTTCCGAAGCATCTAGCATGGTGTTTGTTCGGCACACAAGGGTGCTTGATAAAGGTTGGCTAAAAGGGAATCAAAAGAGACTTTAAAAAGAAAAAAGAGAGAGAGAGA
>NW_005302631.1:0-718 GCF_000412655.1 Myotis brandtii
TATCCACTGAGCCAAACCAGCTCGGGCTTGTAATGAGAACATTTAAGATCTACTCTTAAAAGTAATCATCTTGATTTTTCTCCCAAACAGAAGTGCTTTATAACAATTTAGCACTGATATTTTATATCTGGACTTAAATAATATTGTCTGACATTTCTCTTCTTAATCTCGCAAATCAGACACTAGACTACTATTTTTTTATACAACAATGTTGATGTACATTTATCTAAATGTTTACCTGTTTTCATTGTATTCCAGCCCATCTCTCTGTAATAACCATCCTTCCTATAATTTCATCAGTTTTGATAAATGTACTGTCAATTCTTTAAATATTGCTTTTTTCTCTTAATTTTCTCCTTGTCTTCAATCAAGCATTTATTAGATCTCATTCGATCATTCATTCATTCTATCATGTTTCTGCTAAAGCTCTCAAAATATTTAATCTTATCTTTCTTATATTCTGGTTAAATTGTTTGGCTATATATAGGTTATAGCCCCCCCCCCCCAACAGTGTCTAAACTGCTCTTTTATATAGTCATAGTATCTGATTTCAACAGTTTTTATTCTAATTTGTGGAAGTCCTGTTTATTTTTTCAAATCTTTGCGTTCACTACTAATTATCCTCATCTTTACAATGATATCTTTTAGATGTTAAATTGTTTTATACATAGCTATCCTGTATTCTATACACTGAGTGGCCAGATTATTATGACCACCT
>NW_005302632.1:0-718 GCF_000412655.1 Myotis brandtii
TACTTGTTTTTAGTAGTATCTTATGATACTCTGTATTTTTGTTGTATCAGATGTAATGTCTCCTCTTTCATTTCTGATTTTGAGTCGTCATTTCTGTTTTTCTGATCAGTCTAGCTGACGGTTTGTCAACTTTATTTTTTCAAAAACCACTTTATTTCCATTCATCTTTGATTGTTTTTCTGGTCTGTACTTTATTTATTTTTGCTCCGATCTTTTTTATTGCCTTCCTTCTGCTAACTTTGCACATGGTTTATTCTTCTTTTCTAGTTTCTTAAGGTGTAAAGTTAAGTTGTTTCTTTGAGATCTATTTTCTTAGTATGTGCATTTATCTATAAACTCCTCTCTCAGAGCTGTTCTTGCAGTATCCCATTGGTGGGTTTTTTTTGTGTGTGTTTTTTTTATCCCATAGGTTTTGATATGTTAGTACCTCCAATTTTATTATGTTTCAAGATATTTCTTGATTTCCCTTTTAATTTTTTATTCAATTCATTAGATTTTCAGGAGCATTTTGTTTATTTTGCACATATTTATGCATTTTCCAGACTTCCTCTTGTTACTGATTTCCAGTTTCATATCAGTCTTCTTAAATTTGCTAGGACTTGTTTTGTGACCTGTCATGTAATTTATCCTGAAGAAAGTTCAGTGTGCACTTGAGAAGACTGTGTATTTTGCTGCTGTTGAACCTATGTCCTGTATATGACTGTTAGGTTTATTTGAT
>NW_005302633.1:0-718 GCF_000412655.1 Myotis brandtii
GCACAGCTTGGTTTCCAAATGACTAGGAAAATTCACTTCTGAGGAAAAGGGCATCGTGCTGGCTTGTTGCCAAGAACTATGGAAAATTATTTTATACTTAATTTAAAAATTCACTTTTCTGCCTGCTAGTCAGCCATTGTGACACTGAAATTATAGAATTGCACCCCCTTCTTTTATCTTTTCTCCTATCTTTAGTCACTGAATTGATCAAAAACTTGAGTGGAAATACAATGTACTCAATGTAGTCTGATTTTGCAATGAGTTTGTCTTATGTTGGATTCCCTAGAAGCAGAGCTTGGAATGGGTGTTCCGGAGCAAGTATAACCTATTGAGGTAGTGCTTTGGAGAAACTAAAGGAAGCAGGCAGGGCAGGGGAAGAAGCTGGGCAATGATGGAGCTTCAGGAGAATTCTGGTCTGAGACCATTGGGAGTCTGGGAGCATGAATTGAACCTCACAGCTTGTGTCAACAAGAGGCTGTCACCCTTCCATGTCAGCCAGTCATTGACCTATGGGCCTCCCAGGCCATTTCAGGCCAATCTCCAGAAAAGCGCAGCACTGAGCTCTGAGCAGCCAACACCTACAGCATCTGGGGATGGGTACACAAGCCTCATAAAGGAATCTGGGCAAAAAACTATACCTACTTCACTGGTCTATTATACTCATCCCATAAATCTTTGTCATCATAATACTATATAATAAAAGCATAATATGCAAATC
>NW_005302634.1:0-718 GCF_000412655.1 Myotis brandtii
TGTTGGATGAGTATCTAGGAAGTGAAGTGAGAAAGTGGGGGCAGTTGGAGTGACTGAGACCTTGGCCTTTTCTAGCTTCTATCTACCCTTCTTCCCTGCCCCCTGCCTACCCATACCTCCTAAAGTGTGGGCCCCTCAGAGCTTCCCTCCCGAACACCCCTTGCTTTGCTATTGCCAAAGTCCATCTACATCCCACATGTCATTTCATCCCCACAAAAGCCTTGGGAGTTAGAGGAAGAGTATGGACACTCCTATGTCGCAAGTGAAGAAGGGGCCTGGGGGACCGCAGCATGCCCTGCCGCCCTGCTAGCAGGTGGAGGCGCTGAGGTGCGAGCCTAGGCCTGTCTGGCAGGTGGCCCGCACTTGCTGGTGGGATTTCAGATGCCAAGAGGTTCAGGCATGTGTCATGGGCAGGGGGCTGCCCTGGACTTGGTCCCCTCATGCAATCGCTAACTCCAGTTTGTGCCCACAGCTCCTGTGCAGAGCGGGATGAGTGGCATGGCTGTCTGAGCAGAGCCCTCCCTGAGGACTATAAGGCCCAGGCTCTGGCTGCCTTCCACCACAGCGTGGAGGTGAGTGGAGGCCCTGGAACACCAGCCACACGCCTAGGAAGACTTGCAGGGCACTGGCTCCTCCTCCTCCTACCTACCTCTCCTGCCATATTCCCACCGGCTCAGGGCAGTCACTGTGCAACCCCAACCTGGAGCACAGCACCTCC
>NW_005302635.1:0-718 GCF_000412655.1 Myotis brandtii
CACGGAAAGCTTCTTGGAGGTCTCCCAACCCCATGGTCTCTGTGCTCTGAGTTCTGAACCCTCCTCTCTGCCAGGAAGGTTTTCCCCCACCAGTTGTCCCCCTTCCTGTCACACCTCACCTTACCTGCAGGGGCAGCATCTATCACCTGACCTAACGATCTGTTTGTTTGACTGTCACCCTCCACCTGGGGACTCCCCGAGGACAAGGCCTGCTGCCTGCCTGCAGTCTAGCCCCAGGCCCCAGCACAGAATCAGCACACCATCTGCACTCAGCAAGCGCATGTTGAGTTGAAGAGAGAAGTCCATTAGTCTTGCATATTTTTCCACTGATGGTGGGCATTGTCGAGCAGTCAGAAAGGCTATTGGGTTTGGAAAAAGGACACCTGAGCTCCAACCTGTCCTGCTTAAATGCCCATGATTAACTAGTGTGAGTCACCTACCTCAGTCTCATTTTCCCAGTCTTGAACGCAGGCATGGCAACGGGATACCCAGTTGTGAGAATAAATGTGTAAGCGTTTTAGGTCTATAACAGATTACAGACGTATGATCTCCACAGATGAAAACCCCATCAGACCAAACGCTATGACATGCTTCCTCTCCAGGACTGATGTAACCAGAGTGTTGTGTTCAGTGGTGCTGGCCCCTGGTGCCTGGGACTATTAGGGAGGATGGCATTCTTGTCTCTCTAAATCCCTTGCAGGGCATTTAAGAATAGGAG
>NW_005302636.1:0-718 GCF_000412655.1 Myotis brandtii
TTGTTTTAATTTATTACATTTTTGTGTAATTATTCAGCTTTAGAAAATTGGAAGATTCTTCCAAAGTACTTGTGAGAAAAGCATTAGCTATATAAGAAAACTGTCTAAAATAGGTTTATATGTTATAATTATAATTATACATTAGAACTATTAAATGAGCAATTATTAAGTACCTACAATATTCCAAGCATTATTAATATTCAGAGATAGAGCAGTAAATAAAGAGAGAAAATTTCTGTATCATGAAACATATTATCTATTAGAAAGTAATTTTCCTAAGAAAACAGAATAGGTAAAAAGGAAAAGTTAAATTATTTTCTTTAAAGTGCCTAAAGTAAACTCTTATCAATATTTCATATTGATTTAAAGGTGAATCCAAGAGCATTTGAAGTATTAACATGATAACAAATAATATCATAGTTTATGTGAAGAACCCACAGTTATAGTCCTCATGTTCTAAGTCCTGAAACTGTCCTATTTTAATTCTCCGAGGGAATAATCTCTCTTCATTCCACATATATGTAAATTTACAAAATGTGTTTTGGATTTCAATCGTATTTGTTAAAGGTAATGTGACACCTCTCTTACATCATCAAATGCTTTTTAAAAATTTAGGTACAATAATATTTTACTATTTTGTTTAGTCTTGAAGCCAAACAAAAATGCCTAAGGTACCACAGGTGCTCTACTTGAGGCATCAGCACCTCAAGAGGAGGTG
>NW_005302637.1:0-718 GCF_000412655.1 Myotis brandtii
GTCTAATTAGCATATTACACTTTTATTGTTATAGATGCCTTTTTTTGCTTCTAACTTATGTTAAGAATGTTGCATATTCCTTTGTTGAAATCATTATGGAACTAAAAGCC
The DNA here is from genome assembly GCF_000412655.1 of Myotis brandtii. Taxonomy (NCBI): domain Eukaryota; kingdom Metazoa; phylum Chordata; class Mammalia; order Chiroptera; family Vespertilionidae; genus Myotis; species Myotis brandtii. Next base: position 111 of record NW_005302637.1, read on the forward strand.
TGTGTTCATTTAATCTTCCCTTAGTGCAAGAAAAATGTTTCCTCAAATCTTTAGCAACCTTGCCTTGCATTGTATCTGTTAGCCTTTAGTCATATGCTTATTCCTGAAACAATTGCTGCCAATAGAATTACCTTGCGACTAATGGACTCTTCTTTGAGCTGTTTCCCAAATGGCACTGTTGCTACTTCCTGTGGCTTAATCATAATGCCCACCACACTCATAATGATGTCTCATTATTGCTGTTTTGATTAATTTTCTTACATATAATTTGAATGCCCTTATTTCTTTTTCATTCTTAGAGTACAACATACATTTAAAATAATAGTTCATTTAACTTCAGAATGCTGAGGGAGTTTTTAGATATTTGCTAACCTGAAATACTTAAAAAGTCCATGAATATAGGTGAAAATATTTTGATTAAAAATTTAAAAGTTGTGCAATTTTAAAGATTTCTTTTTATTATATATTACCACTTCAAATGTTCAGTAGATATACACCTTTCCAGTAGGACTAACTCAATAATACAGTGTCTAGTTTTAGACAATACATTCTATTTTTAATTATTTTTTTCTTCAATTACAGTTTACATTCAATACTATTTTGTATTA
>NW_005302638.1:0-718 GCF_000412655.1 Myotis brandtii
CAGAGCTCCTTCTTATCATTCTCATAATTTTCTGGGATATTGTTTTAGTTTATTTTTCCATGAAAACATTTCTAAAGTTAATTGCATGGTGATATTACCAGTCACAAAATGTGATTAGGATGCATGAGCCACACTGGGGTTTTGGGGATTTTCTGCACATAAAAGAAGGAAATGGGAGGTAACCTGGCCTCTGAGAAAGTAGAACTGGCACTCAGAGGAGCTAATTTCCATCTCAAATCTACAGACTATTCTGTAGCCCTGATCCAAGCCATGATGATACTTGAACAGAAATGACCCAAAGTGGTGAAGATTAATGAGGGGGGAGGAACCCTAACTTTTTATAAGATCATTTCCTTGTTTTAATAATTTTATTATGCCAAATCGCTCAGAGTAATCAAACCTTTCTTTAGTGATTAGGAATCATGCATAATTTCGGATTGTTCTCCTGTGGTATCATTTGGGTATAATTTTCCAAAAAGCAAATTTTTCCTAAAAGCCTGGTACGGGAGTGGTGGATAGGATTTAGTCATTAGAGGTTTTATTCACAAGTACTGTGTTAGGCTTTTCGATATTTTTCAACAAACCCATGAATCTAATGAAAATCTCCTAGAACCGCATTTTTGTTACTTTTCCATTTCAGTTTCAGGATCGTAAACATCCACATTTCTATGCTCTGACTAATGTACAACAATTTTAAAAGCATAGGGTTTGGCTCTTA
>NW_005302639.1:0-718 GCF_000412655.1 Myotis brandtii
CTACCATTTCTGCCTAGAAATCCCCCAACCTCATATTCCATCTCAGAAAGATAATGTAGAATTTCTACATGTAAATTGTCTTCAGACTTATTGGCTGCACCGGATAACTGCAGCATGTCCCGGTGAGGCCTGTCCAGACAGTCCTCTCAGCCTCGGCACCTTCCCATCGCCTCTGGGCCAAGGACCAAAGATCTGGAGAACCTGTTCTTAGTCATCCCTTGCTTCTGAGTGATTTAACAAAGGAGAGTAGTCCATAGAGGGTTAGGGCTAAAAAGGATGTTATCAGAGCCTTTTTGAACAAATACATTTTAAAATATACGTAGATTGTATTAAAAGATGGCCATTCTCATAATTTTATAAAAGCTGCTTTGCTTCTTTTCTTGGTTTGTTTGTTTTGCAGTGAAGTATGGTACATCACCTTATGGTAGCCCACTAGAGAATTAGTGAGAAGTAGGGTTATAGATACATGTAACATTTGTAGCTTCTGAGTAGTCAGAGTAGAACCAATATAGCCATGTGAAGGTTACAAACTAAAGGGTTTACTTGTTTGTTTGTTTTAGGAGAGGAACTGCTCATTCCCTGCAAAGTCTTTTTCACTTACCTGAAGGACTCTCGCAATGAGGTCTGGTGGACCATTGATGGGAAAAAGACAGATGACACCACTATTGACGTAACTGTTGATGAAAGGTATCACTGGTGGAGGCAAGGGGGTGACTAA
>NW_005302640.1:0-718 GCF_000412655.1 Myotis brandtii
ATAATATAAATATTTCTATTATAGCATTTATCACATTTTATAATGATTATTTGTGTACTTGTTTCCCCTCAAAAGTTCAGATATCTTATTTTACTGAGTTTTATACTTTGGCATTTGGCATCTATAATGATTGATTCCTGCTACATAATAATAGTTTGATATCTGTTAAGTGACCAAATTGATGAATAGTGACTGAATAGTGTGTCATTATAGAAGCCAAGAATAGAGACAGCTTTAAAGAAAGGAGTCATAAATTGTGTCAAATATTAGAGGGATTGGATGTAGACTGAAGGGACCATTGGATTCATTTCATTAGAAATGAAGCCAGATTGCAATGTACAAATTAAAACCAATGGAAAGCAGTGAAGTGAAACCCCTTAAGCAGAGTTGTAATAAGGAGAAATCTAAGGCAGTCGTATAGAGGTTGTAAATACATTAAAGGCAGTGTTGTAAATCCTTAAATATATCAGTGGTATATAATGTTTGAAAGTCATGCTGACGGATCTAGGGGAGATACTAGGGGAGAAAGATACCCAGGAGAGTAGTGGAGTGACACAGCAGAGAAATACAAGGCAAAAGTAATGGCAGAGGCAAACGTATATTTGGAAATAAATAAATGGCTGAGATCTTTGGAAAAAATCATTTAAAAATAAAATGAATGCATTTTTTAAAAGAGGACAAGATGAAAAAATTCACTCCTGAATAAGAAAGACAGAAT
>NW_005302641.1:0-718 GCF_000412655.1 Myotis brandtii
ATATGTAATACCTTAATCAATAAAGAAAGAAAAAACGTTAAGTGCAGTTGCCATTAAACTGCATTCTTGTGCAGCTGTGCTTATTTGCAGTGTGAGTCCCAAATGCTTCCATACTTTGGTATCCCTTTTAAGTAACTACAACATCCTCTCATTTTCTTTCAAAAAGCTTTAATATTTTCAGACAAAACTACATATCAAAGTGATTATATACAATCTTGTTATTGCTTTTTGGAGCAAATTGTCAAGTGAAAGTCTTCAAAATAATACGATATGAAAATAATTTGTAGCAATTACCTTTTTAATCTGGCTAATTAATCTAATATGATCTTTCAGATATTTTTTGTATATATGACTTTATACTTTGTTTCCTTAATTTACAATTAAATTCACAACTTAAGGATTATTGATGTGTTGTTTATGTAAATATTTTAAATATTGAACTGCTTAAATAAAGTAGTCAAAACATAAATTTGACATTTTTAAGTACAAACTTGTAGCATATTTTCAGATATTCTCATTTTCATTTCAGATCTATTGGCTTTAAAAAACCAATAGACTTCACAAGTGGCAATAAACAAGTGGTGAAAACTCAAACCAGACATATTCACCTCATGTAATTAGACTCTAAAATCTAAACAGGCTATAACTGTATAATACATTAATGGAATTTATCACTGTGAATATTTGTTGAATTGCATAGAAATCTCTCCTTGAGCTG
>NW_005302642.1:0-718 GCF_000412655.1 Myotis brandtii
CTGTTTGACCCTCCACACCGTGTCAAGGCCTGTAAGAACGGCCCCAAGATATCTGTATGTTCAATGCTTCAGCTCCAACATGGCCTCATATCTAGCCTGGTGCCCATTTATACATTTCCCTGAGCAACTATTGCTTAAAAACAATCCTTTCCCAATTTTGGTAGCAGTCACATCTTAAATCTTCTGCTAAAATGCAATTCTATTCTGACTTTAAGCAGAAAATACATTTATTTACTGGTTCCTTGTAGAATCAGTGGAGAGATTGGAAAACCCAGAATTAGACGGGAAAAGAAAAGGCAAAGCACACCCTGGAAGTAGTCCTATGACCACATGCTGCTGCCAACAGAAGCAATGAATGCCACGGTGCAGAACAATGACAAGGTCCCAGCCCCCAGGTCACTGGCTCACCTCTCCATTGGCAGACCATCTGTAGACTCACTGAACACAACATCTGCCCAGGCTGCCCTGACATCCTGTTTTCTCACTGTCAGGAGAGAAGCCATGCTGGCACTGTCACTGGCCTGCGCATTCACCTCACCTGGCCTGGGCCCGAATCCCAGCCAGTCCCAGAAGGACACCTGGCTCTATCTCCAAGTAGCCTGCTCCAAGCTCCTGGATCTGAGGAGCCTTCAGGCCAGGAACCATGAGCACAGTGGTGCCTATCCTGCTGTCCCTACTGCTCCTTCTGGGTCCTGAAGGCCCCCTGGAAACCCAAGCC
>NW_005302643.1:0-718 GCF_000412655.1 Myotis brandtii
TCTCTCTCTCTCTCTCTCTCTCTCTCTCTACCTTTTCAAATGGATCAATCTAAAGAAAGCATTCAGTAATGCTGATCTGTTCTGAAACATTCTTCTATTGTCTGTGTGCATCTAAAGATGTCTATACTTCCTCTTTTAGAGCTTATACCTCAAATACTTCTTGAAAAATTAAAGTAAGTACTTGAAGTAAAACAATTATTTTCGTTCATCATAGAGAAAACAAAGGGCCTACAAATAACTTTTTTTAATTTTCTGGTAGCCTGCCACAGATGAAGTTTACACTAATTAGAAATCGTCTGGAGGCATGAGAGCAGATTGAGCCTTCGGCTGGAAGTACTTCCTGACAGGTGGTTCACCACAAAGCAACATTACAATTACCTAACACACTGTTTGATTTGTGTAAACCTCATTACTACTCACATTATTTAATGAACTATGAGCATTCCTTCACCTCCCTACAGATTGCAGTGCCCCATTTTCATTTCAATTCAGGAATGAAGATTGCATGGTTTAAACCCATTTGCTTTCTAAGGCAAACATTACCTTGAATTCAAAATTCTGAATTTGAATAGTAGTTTTAAAACATCTATCTAAAACTAATCAGTGAAACAGGCAGGCTAAACTTTGTTCATAATATTTAGATATTGCTAAGATTAAGTTTTTTGGCTTATATTTCCCACAAGAATAAAAGTGAAAACCTGATTTCCCCCCCCCCCCC
>NW_005302644.1:0-718 GCF_000412655.1 Myotis brandtii
AGGAATAGGAAACAAATACAATCTTGCAATGGTATATTGTCCTCTAAAGGTCAACCCTGCACCACAAAACCTTATTTCTTACTATTTAATTCCCCTCATTAGGGAGAATTTAAATTAAAATGTTCTCCTTGGGGGTAATAATAGAAGGTTGAGAAACACTGATAATAGTTTCAAAAATGCTCCTACTGCTTACATTACTTACAAGCTAAACTATAGTCAATCCTTTCCCAAAGGGAGATAGTCTAACGTTGTGATCACTTCCCACATCTCTCTCCATGGATGAGGTAACAGGCCATGTTGTTCCTTGTGGTTTCCCTGTGGTCAATCCATCCTGATGTTACCCACATTATGGACTAACTGGCAAGGTTAATCACCACCCCTCAACACTATTTACACTATTGGTGGAGGGCACTAGGAAATAGAAGGGAAATTACTAAAAGAAAAATGACTCCGCAATGAAGGGACTATGAACGAGGGTTAGAGTTTTTATTGCTTGCATTTATGATTTCTTCCATACCAGCCATTCCAGTTCCCTTTGCCCTTGGTAGAGGTTGCTTGCCCAGTGGTATTCTCCAACCACTCAGTCTTTAAATACCTGAAACCCGGTGATCCTTCATTAACTTTTAAAACAGCTGTATTAAGGTATAATTGAAATACAAAAGAAACCTGCATGCTTACTGTATATACCTGCATGCTTACTGTATATGAGTTTGGATCT
>NW_005302645.1:0-718 GCF_000412655.1 Myotis brandtii
TATATTGGCTCCTGCAACTGAAAGGCCGCAAGTATGATGTATGACTGGATCCATATGTTCAAAGTCACTGGACATCTGTCTCTCTCTTTCCATCTTTTCAGTGTCTTCTGGTTGGTTTCATTCTCCACCATTGTAAGTGCTCTAGTGCCCTACCACTTACAATGGCCTCGAGCAGCTGCAGGCTAACATCTTACCAGTTTAGCATCCCATCAGTGAAGGGAAAGAGAGAGCCTCTTGCCAAAAATTCCAGCAGAAGTCCTGGAGCTGACACTCACTGGCCTGGCTTGGCCCACACCTGAGCCAATATCTGTGGCGGGTGGGTCCTGGGTCCAGCTCAGAGTTGGGGAGTAAGGAGCCCCCATCCTGACTGTATTGATCTGGGCAAAGCACTCCATCTCTCTGTGCAGAAATGACCTTATCATGGGGAACCTAGGATGATGCCATCAAAATAGGTCAGGGTCGGTGCCCAGTAAGTGCAGGCAATGTTGCCCGGAAGTATGCAACCTTGGTGTCGGAGACCACCGCATAGCAGCACTGGCAGGAAAGTGCAACAAGGAACTTGGAAGGCCATGAGCCTTGGGTGTCAGCAGGGCTGACGCCAGCACAGGTTGTTCTTACTGAGACTGCGGTGTCTCAAGCGATTTCCTGACCTGGTAATCTTTGAGTAAATGGAACTACATGTTTACTGACCTTTACTGACCTTTGATACTATCTGCTT
>NW_005302646.1:0-718 GCF_000412655.1 Myotis brandtii
AAGTCCAATTGATTGCTTTTTTGTTGTGCTTTTGGTGTCACCCATGCATCTTGAACAACCAGACAGTGTTGAACTATTATAGCCTTGACTCTTCCTGTGGGACTCCGAGCTCCCTGGCCGGGGCGGGGGAAATGGTGAACGGTCATGCCTTATTCATTGTATCCTTGGTAGTCCCTAGTGGTTGTCCTCATTCTAGCAAAGTGGTTAAAAACATGCGCTCTCTGGGCGGGTATCTGGGTTAAATTCTCTCTCTGCCACTGTCACTGTGACCTTGAGCAAATTACATAGACTCGCCAGGCTTCAGGGACCTCATCTGTAAAATGGGGACAATGGTCACCAATCAGCATTGTCCTGAAGATTCACTGGATAATGTAAGGGCCTTGCACTTAATGAGCATGTTAGCAGGGCCATGATGATCTCAGCACCTGGCACACAGTAGGTGTTCAGTAAGCACGTGCCGAATCAGTGACTGACAGAAGTACCATTAAGAAGAGCAACCCAATCTCTCTGTCGAATCACAACCCTGGTGCCCAGGAGGGGCAAACAGAAACATCTGCTCTCTTAGGGGGGGGGAGTCTACACCCGTCTGTGCCAACTGGGGGTGGGGCCTCCTTTGACATAAACTGCGCAGGGGACTTTCCTGGACCCCGTTTCTCCCATCTTGAGGGCCCAGGGGACAGCATCTTCTGCTGCTCTTACTTCATTGTCTCCAAAAAAA
>NW_005302647.1:0-718 GCF_000412655.1 Myotis brandtii
ATGTATTTTAATAAACACCACCTTTATAATTATTCAATGCGTGTGTATGCACATTTTGGGGGGACACCCTATACAGTATATATTAGGCACGTATTAATATAATTCATTATGTAGTATATGTTTATATTATGTAAATATGTTATGTAATATAAATTCTATTATACTTTATTATAAGTTTGCATATATATTATAGACATTTCTGAAGACATATTAAAAGGCAAGTTCATTGTTTTTGCGAGGCTCTCTCCCCTCCCCTCCCTCAATGACCATACCAGCTGCTTCTCCCTCTGGGTCTGTATCTCTGATGCGCCCACAGCCTGCCCAGGCCCCGGAGCCAGCTGCTAGCGTTTTCTTTGGCCACTTGCTCTTTCGGTTCTAATGCGTCACTAGAATCTACACATTTTATCTCTGGAATGTCTCATACCAGGACGATTGAAGACACACATGTGGTATGTGATCCCCTGACTAAGAGTCGTTGAGCGTAGACTAGGACAAGGTAAGGTAGATCTCCATGGTTTCCCCCACTCCGTTTCTCCTCACTGTCATGGCCACGTGCTCCAGACCTGGCTTCGGCCAAGAACCACGGGCCTCATCAGTAGCCGTGGCGTATTCTTCAGAGCCTCTGGGGGATGGACACACGGTTGCCCTGGCCGAGCGCGTGCTGGTGAAATGCGGGTCTTTCCAGGCCCCGATGTCACGCCTGCATGGAGGCTCTGTG
>NW_005302648.1:0-718 GCF_000412655.1 Myotis brandtii
GACCACTGCAAAGAGCACCCACAAAAGCCATGGTTCCTCGGTCCTCCCTTCCCTTCCTCCCGCTAAGTCGTCCGCACAAGTCCTTTCCGGTGCTCCCGGGTGAGCCCGAGGACTCGCGTCCAAGGTTCCGCGAGCCAATGCCGGGGCCGCAGTACGGGTTCACTGCGTTTGCGCAACCCCTTTAAGTGCCCGCCCTCGCCGCGCCGCAAGCCCGCGGCACCTACGATTGGACGGGAGGAAGGCGGGCTGCCACGCTGGTGCCCCCACTTCCGGCCCGGGAGCAATTAATTTGTGGTCTTTCCCAAAGGTGGATGGAGAGGCGAGCGATTTCGGCCGCTGTCGCTACTGCTGCCCTCCCCTCCACTCAGCGCTGCTCTGGGGTTTGGCGCCTGGGTCACCGGGGACGTCCCTCGGGCAGGGCCCTCGGCCCCTGCCATGGATGAAGGCAGTTCCCGCATCCGCCGGCGGGTGTCTGTCCGCAAAAGGAACCGTCCCAGCCTAGAGATCCTTCTTGCCGCCCCCACCGCGGACGAGCTCAAGCCGGGCGATGACGAGAAGGCGGAGGAGGAGGAGGAGGAGGAGATGGGGGCTGGAAGCCCGCGACGGAAAACTGTGGGCGTACAACCGGTCGAGGTACAGCCCCGTCAAATTGCCCCGAGTTCCTCGTCCCATGTCCCACCTTAGGGGCCGTGATACACACCCGGGTCTCCTACTGCGC
>NW_005302649.1:0-718 GCF_000412655.1 Myotis brandtii
TGTGTGTCTGTTTTTCTGCCAATATCATGCTGTTTTGTATAGTCACTTTGTAGTATAATTTAAAGTTAGGTAGTATGATACCTCCAGCTTTGTTCCAAAAAAAATATTGTTAACCTTGATCAGCTGATGATGATGATGTGTTTTATGATTGAATAAAGTACTGAGGTACACAGCTCTCCCTGAGCTGGGATGGCCACAGTACTGGTCCTTTCTATTGTCCTTCTAGCAACACTGAAGGAACTCATCTCACAGACGATGATCCGCTGGGCCCAGGAGGACCAGATCCAGGATGCAGACCTAATCCGGATGATGTTCAACCTCCTCCGGAGGCAGTACGACAGCATTGGGGAGCTGCTGCAGGCCCTGCGGAAGACCTACACCATCAGCCAGGCCTCCGTGAGTGACACCATCAACCTGCTGGCTGCCCTTGGCCAGATTCGCTGCCTCCTCAGCGTCAGGATGGGCAAGGAAGAGGAGCTGCTCATGATCAATGGGCTAGGGTAGGTCATTCACGGTGAAGTGCAAGTCTCAGAAGAACACCATGTGGGAAAACTGGTTTACCTTGCTGTATGGATGCTCCAGAGTCAAATCATATACCATCTCTGTGTGCCCCTCCTGCAGGCACCCTGTGGGATTACATCCTTGCCACAGCAGTCACCTTTCATAACCTGACAGACCAGGCTACCTGCTAATCAGAGTGAAGGGACATTGCCAGAAG
>NW_005302650.1:0-718 GCF_000412655.1 Myotis brandtii
TCTCCCTTCCTCTCTGACATCAATAAAAATCTATTTATTTTAAAAATAAACTGAGTATGGGAAAAGGATAGGGGCAGTACATTTAAAGCAGAATGAAAACAAATTTAAAGGAGATGAAAGAAAACGAAAAAAAAAATGTTAGAGGCCACTGAAAAATGAAGATGCTAGAGAAAGAAGCTGTAACTGAGACCTCCCTTGTTGCCAAAGGAATCTCCATATTTCAATCTCGTCCAAGAATACATATTTACTTCTTGTTACATAACATGAGTGCTGCAGGTTGGTTGTAAATCTACGGGGTTCGACTTAGTTGTCATGGCTGTCCTGGGGTCAGTCTGGGTTTGACTTGGTTCTACACGGCTTCCCATTTTGGTACACAGCCATCGGGCTATTCTCATGGAGGGAAAATACACTCTACTTACAGAACAGCATGGTAAAGGGGAAGAGCAATAGGCAATTGTGAACAAATGACACAATCTACCACTGGTGTCTTTGCTATTTCAAATAGTTGCTTTCCTTCCTGTGAGCGGGTTGCACCCATAGATTACCCGAACACCCAGGAAGTTCAATTACAAATCTGACTCAAAGTATAGGAACTCATGATCAATCCAAAGTTGACACTGAGTCCCTTTTGATCAAGGAATCTATATACCAAAATTATAAGTTATCCAGAGATGTATGGCCTAAAAGTGCCCAACATACAGGGATGTAGTGGTGGACA
>NW_005302651.1:0-718 GCF_000412655.1 Myotis brandtii
GCCTGAAAAAGTTCTCTCACACCCTCATTCTAAAGACCTTTGCACATATTTCATCAAATAGACCAACAAAGGATGATGTGATCAAATGGAGGAAAAAGTATTAAAGTACAGATGACTGTATTTCCCGAATATCTTCTTGTAGACAAGGAAACTGAAGTTATATATTTCCTTCCCACCATTCAACATATGACAACAATAAAATGTGGTCATCAGAAGTATTGAATTCTATGGTTACTTTTGGGGGGTACCTTCAACCGACATGCCACATTGTGTATGTTTAAGGGGTACAACATGTTGATTTGATACGTTTATGTGCTGCAACATGACAATCACATGACATAGCTTTAGTAACACCTCGATCCCATCACATAGTGATTCTTCTTCTGTGAGGAGAACATTTAACATCTAGTCTCTTGGCCACGTTGACGTATGTCATGCTGTGTGGTTGACTATAATCACTGTGCTGCTCTAGAACTTATTTATCGACTAGTTGCCTGCAATTAATTGTTGTAACATGTTCCTCAACTACTACGGGACCTCTGCCTACACCCACTCATTTATGGAATCAATATTTGTTAAGCAATGACGTGGCTGTGCTTAGCAATTCTAGCACGCTTATAAGTGCTGGTTATACCATGGTGAACACATTCCTTGCCTTCATAGAACTTACGTCCTAGGAGTAGAGATGTGAAACAGCCAAGTAAACACATAAATTAGA
>NW_005302652.1:0-718 GCF_000412655.1 Myotis brandtii
CATCTTAAATTTCCACCCAGTATGTTGTGTGATGTATCAAATAATCAAGAGAAAAGGAAGAAGAAGGGAAAGGTTATGGTATCAGCTTCTACAGGGAGAAGTGTCTTTAAACCTTCAGTAACTCTTGGTTTCCGTTATGTTAATGTTCCTTCACTATTGGCTAGTGGACGATATGGAGTTCATCTGGACCTTAGGAGACAGGCTGAGAATGTGAAGAGGATCATTCTGTCGTCCACCAGCGCTTATCTCACCGGAGGAATGCTTTAATCGGACTAAGGAACAATCTGAGAATAGGAATCAGAGTGGAAAGGCCACTTCCTCAGCAGCCTGCGCAGAGAGCCCCAGTTGCATAGACCTCACTTTTGTTTCATCATCTCCCTTTGAGTGGAAGAATAACAGGAAATGACTGAAACTAGGACAATCCTTTTCACATTTCAGAATGTGAGCACAGGGATGCTTGGTGCACTCTCTTCTGCCCTGTGCATGGAAATGCCCAGGCCCTTGTGTGGCACACTGACTCTCCTCGTAGGAAGGGAGCTGCCACTGTGTCTTTCTGTTGTTCTGTTTCACTCCTGTCCCTTTGCCTGCTTTAGTTTTTTCCAGTGTCTAGATAACAAAGAAAATTCTCCATAGCAATTCCTGGGCAGGCTTCTTAAGAAAAAGAGAGAAAGAGCCCTTCTTCACTTCCCAACACACACACACACACACACACACACAC
>NW_005302653.1:0-718 GCF_000412655.1 Myotis brandtii
CTTTAAACAAGAAAATAAAATTAAAAAAAATAAAAATGTACCAAATAGAAAAAAAAAGGACTCTGAAGCCAGGATATTGCAATGAATAATAAATATTTAATTAGTATTTTCAAAGTATTCATATCCATGTAATCATTTCTTCAACCAGGTGAAAAGTATTCTTCTACCTATTATGCAGATGAGGTAACTAAATCTCAGAGATGTTTCCAAACTTGGCAGAAGTCTCCAAGCAGTAAACTCAGACCCTGCACTTCAACTTAAGTATCCTGCTTCCAAATACCATTTTCCCAAATGTTCAAGGACACCGCTCTCAGAGCCCCATCACCTCTTTCAAATATCAATATCGCATTCTAGTGACTTGATATTTTGCAATGTCAAAGAAGAATAATGAGAGATTTATTTGGGTCCAGTTTAATTTACAAACTATATTACTCAATACCCAGGAAAAAGGAAAATGCTCTAGATATTCAAGCAAAGAGGCATTTAATGCAGTCCATTGCTCACAAATATTAATATATTAAAGTTTCTGTTCAACCTTAATATTTTTGATGTTTGCATAATCATTATTAGTATAAGCATTTTTAAAAAATCAACTGACAATTGAACTTTAAAATATTTTAAAAAGAAGTGAATGGATGGCCTGCAAGTAACAAGAATGAAGTTGCACACCAAATTAGGGCAGAGAAAAGAAATGCTGGAGCAAGACCAGGAGCAGTGG
>NW_005302654.1:0-718 GCF_000412655.1 Myotis brandtii
TAGCATATTACCCTTTTATTAGTATAGATATGCATGGCCAAATGGACACTGGCAATAGGGTAGTGAAGATCCGGGGTGTGGGGGGAGTTAGTAGCTGGGAAGAGGGAGGGAATGGGAGATACCTGCAATACTATCAATAATAAAAAATATATTTAAAAAAGGAATGAAGGCCCAACTACCTGCTATGACATGCGTAACCCACAAAACCATTATGCTAAGTGAAAGGAGCTAGACACATGAGACCACATAGTGTATGATTCCATACATATGAAATGTCCAGAAAAGGCCAATGTACAGAGACAGAAACATTAGTGGTTGCTGAGAGGCTCAGAATGGGAACGAGGGTTCACTATAAACGGGCATTAGGGGTCTCACCAACGTGGCAAAAATGTTCTGAAACTCGATGGTGGTGGTGGTTGCACAACTCAGTAAATTTACTAAAAAGCACTGAATTGTACACATAAAATGGGTACATTTTATAGAATGTAAATTATGCCTCAATAAAGTTGTTTAAAAAGAGAGAATGAGAGAGATGCTGAAACCTGCCACTTATGAAGAAAGCTGCAGCCTTAGCTGGATTTGGGTTTGTTCATTTGTTTTGCCAACGTAGGGGAACAAGCTTTTGTTGGGACTGAAACACGTGTCAACATATGAGATACTGATATAAATTCACCTAGTGAGGGGCCCGGCACAATGTTGGGGAATGACAGCAGGCAGC
>NW_005302655.1:0-718 GCF_000412655.1 Myotis brandtii
GGGCAATTCAAACAAAGTGGGCTGTGGGCAAGACAAGCGTGTCACCCCCGTTCTCACAAGCTCTGCTGTCCAGTTGGCTTTGGGATGCACTAAATAAATCAAGAATATATTTAAAGAAGCTCAGGAATCTAAACGCCAGTGCTAAAAGAAGGCACAGACAATGAATGTTCCTCCCCACGCTCTCCAGGGTCTTTGGGAAAACTGGTGAGGAATGAGGTATGCGGTGCTGGCCTCACATGAAGCAGGTGGATTAGGAAAGGCGGGTCCTCTGCCAACCCAGCCGAGCCTCCTCCTTCCCTTCCTGCCAGCAGGTCCCTGCAGAGCACCCTGTGCCTGGCATCACAGCCCCCACCTCTGTCCTTGTCCTGGGGAAGGGCCTGACTTGCGGTTCACAATAAAACACATGGCTTCTCATGGCCCTGTCTTAGGAGTAGCTACCTGTTAGTTACACTTGAAAACCATAAAACCCACAGGAAGTAATCAGTAATTTTAGGACTTATCCATAATTAAGTAGAAGGGGGAGGTTTTTAGGCCAGAAGGGGAGATTATTTGCAGCATACCTGAAGTTACATGACTATGAAGCAGCCAATATACAAAGCCAACCTTGCGTATGTGACATTGAACTTATTAGACAGTTAAGCAAGTCTTAAATTTACTCAACATGGTGGGAATCACTGGGAGTTAGGCCTATTGGGTCTTAGTGCCTGCTTAGGGCATC
>NW_005302656.1:0-718 GCF_000412655.1 Myotis brandtii
TTTTAGTATATTCACAGAGTTGTGCAACCATTACCACTATTTAATATTAGAAATTTTTCATTGCCCCCAAAAGAAACTCCATACTCACAAGCAGTCCCACCCCTTTCCCAATCCCTGGCAACCACTAATCTACTTTCCATCTTTATGGATTTGTGGAATTCCATTTCTACATGTGAGATATTTGGTGTGAAAACCTAATTGCCAATGTGAATAAGGTCCCTTCTCGACTGGATAGCTTCTTTTTCCCCTTAGATGCTTTACATGTTGTTTTAAAGTCCAGCTCAAGATGCTTCTTCCAGGAAGCCTTCCCTGGTTTCCTCTCTGGTCTGACTGTCTCATCTTCACCCTGGGGCTCCTCTCTTCTTGCTGTGGAACCAATCGCCGCTCACTTTGGTAGCACTTTGCTGGGGAAGATACCTTCCCACCATGCACTAAGGTCACGGCTTCGCGGAATCGTTGGTGTCACAGAGTCAATATTGTTTGGTGGCTGATCTATCCTGGGCCTCAAAGGGTGCTTTGTGAGATGAAAAAACAAACAAACAAAATGAAAGATATTGAGTGAACTAGGTCTGCCCTCAGTCAGATTTCCTGAAAGTCGTATCAGTGGCTGAGGCTTTTTGAGCTTGGACACTGGGGTGAAGGGCATGGGTGGAAAAGTCAAGTGAAAAATCCACAAATGACCCCAGTTGCAACAGTCAATCACAACAGGAAAAACCAA
>NW_005302657.1:0-718 GCF_000412655.1 Myotis brandtii
CAGTGCACGAATTTCGTGCACTGGGCCTCTAGTATCATAACAATTACTGTTCTCTTGCTGTACCTGGCCTGTATATTGATGGAAACATCAACACCCCTATTTTCTTAGCCCCTCATCCCCATAAGCTCTATAAGTTTCATAATGTCTCCACTTTTGGCTTCTTTTTATAGCTATAGTTATTCCTGTTTTCATAATTTTCTAGGATATTTTAAGTTCATATATACTGAACATCACCACGATTTCATTTAGGTGAATGGCAAAACATTTTTTTTAAAAAGGAAATGGTTAAATTATGCTGTAAAGAAGAACTATCAGAAAGGCGTGGAAAGAAATAGATGCACCAATTTGGGGTCCAGTGGTGTAAGGGCAACCCACATGTGATCCTGTGAGTGTCAAAGTAATTTCACACAATGACAGGGGTATGCACACCAACTCGTGTGTGCCTGTCTGTACTCAGGGAAGCCTCTTGCTAGGAGAGAACCACTTTTCATGACATCCGTTTGTCCTCACCAAGTCCATGTTTATGTTAGAACAAAGGGTGAATAAAGGTGGTGTCTTCACACCAGATGAAGGGAAAATGAGTGGCTGGGCAGGAGGAGAATGAAACTCATTCCCTGCTTGCTGAGTCCCTCTCTGGTTCCTACCACTGCTCCCTCTAGATGGCAGCAGCACTCTTTCATTCCAAGACTGTTTTGTCTTCTGAAAAAGAAAAAAAAAA
>NW_005302658.1:0-718 GCF_000412655.1 Myotis brandtii
AGATAGTATATACTTGACTTAGGTATTACTAAGTTTGATAACAGCCTTTGAAAGTTTAACTACCCATTTTGAAACAGTGTGACTGCTAACTAAAAATAACCGGATGGTCTTGCTTTGTCAAAATGGTTTAAGTATTTTAAAAAATCACATGCATAGTTATGCACTCTGTACTTCCTGCTCTCTCTTCTAACACCTCTCTTATGAATGGCTGCTCTATTTAAATAGCTCCCTTTATAATCATAATTGCACTGTCCCCCGCCCCAATCCTTTCCATCTCATCACCCAATAAACTCTCCTCCATTGAGATGATCTAATGTCACTTTTTGTTTGTGTTTCATAGTCTACTTCTTTCAAACACAGGGTTTCACACCTACTGATCCTCATATGGATTCCCCACCACTCTTCTCTCTGTTCTTTTCCTGCTCTCTCATTGGGTATTTGGTTAAATGGCACTTCCACAGAGTGACTTTCCTGAGTCCTTGATCTGATTCAAGCTTCTTCTGCTACTTCCTGTAAATTAAACTCCTCTTTTCCTTTATATAACTTACCACTTATACATTTGTAATTGTATATCTATTTAACTACATGATTGAACTCTGTTTCACTAAAAAACAAAACCAATGAAACAAACAAAAAGGTTCATGTGAACAAGTTTCATATTTTTTGGCTTTGCCATAATATTGAATACTCAGCCTAGGGACATATTTTGAGTGAAAAA
>NW_005302659.1:0-718 GCF_000412655.1 Myotis brandtii
TTGCTGAATGAATGAATGATTGAATTCCCAGAACCCACAAGGACTGTCCCTGCTCCATGAAAACATAATTTGAATGTTGGCCCTGCCCACCCGCTTTTGCATAGACCCCACACTTTTAGGCTCCTCTGGCTTTCTTGGCCATGTCCTTGAGGGCCAGGCCAACCCTACGACGTTAACTGCTGCCATGCTACAGTAAAATAGTGAGATGCAAGGCAAACCCTGGAAAGATGCACTATCTCTAGGCCTCTTCCAGAACTTTCTAATACCAGGGTGGGCTGTTTTATACGCATGGGAAAAGCCCACAGCTTAGTTACTGTTGCTCCCTTATACTTCTTTTCTTAGAATCCCTGATCAAAGTCTTTTCTTTGCACTCTGCTGAAGGATGGTATGGGATGTTTTAGAGTAGTTTCTAAATAACATTATGATGACTCTTCTTTATCTCATTTCTTTACCAGCATTCAGCTTTATTTTTCCTAGTGTTTATTTCCACTGGTGTTTACCACATGCTGTTTATGAGTTTTGTACTTCCTTAAGGCATATGTAACAAATATGAAATTTACTTCCAGGAGAAAAGAGTTATCACACCAAGTTTGTGTCTAGTGGACAAACAAAACGGAACAAACTTCATTAGAGCTTCTTCCCTAAAAATTAAAATGAATTTTTAATTCTCTGAAAAAGAAAGCATGCGCCCTACCTGGTTTGGCTCAGTGGATAGAGC
>NW_005302660.1:0-718 GCF_000412655.1 Myotis brandtii
CTGCACACGCAGGGCCCCAGGGCCAGGCCGCTGCCAATGCCAAGGACACGACAAACACGTAAGGACACCTGCTCTGGGGCACAGAGTCTGGGAGGAAAGGACGACAGCTACACAATGACAGTGACCCCTGACCTCCTGAGATGGACGTGTGAGAGCAGAGGGAAAGGCAGCGTGGAGGAAGAATCCTCCCGTGGGTGGTGGAATAAAGCCCTTTCCTCCCTACTCGGCTGGACGCCTGGCCCCACAGACCTGTGCGCAGAGGCCACTCCACAGTGTTGGTGCTTAGAGTTTAGGCTGAGGTCTCCGCAGGAGCTGGGAGAGGCTGGGGAGCGGGGGTGGGGGGCGGACAAGAAGGCAGGACCCTCCCTACAAATGCTACGCTTGAGTTCTAAACAGTGGAATGAGCGTTTTCACTGGTCCAGCCTGCTGGTCTCTGCTTCCTCTCCTGTCCGCCTCCCCGCCGCTTCCTCCCGGACTGCAGCCCTGGCGCTGAGGTCCCAGGCTCCAGAACAAGGCCTGGTGCAGAGGCAGCGCACACGTGTGCAGACAGCATGTCAGCCGCACGCCACGGCGCCCTGGCGGGAACCACGTCATGGGAGCAACGGTGAGTCTGGGCTGTTCCAGTGACCTGGGCAGGGACCCCGGGCTGCGTTCTGCGTATGTGTCTTCTGCTGCCTCCTATATTATTTTATTTTTTAAAAATATATTTTTATTGATT
>NW_005302661.1:0-718 GCF_000412655.1 Myotis brandtii
GCCCAACCCCTAATGCTCTGGGAATCACCTAATCAATAATTAGGTGCTGTGCCCAGGTTAATTCCAGGCGTAGACTTTGTAGTTACAGGGTATCAGGTGCCTCTGAGTGCACTGTTTGCAGTGGCCTGAAGACCCTGAATGCCCCCCAGACTGCTCTGTGGGGTGATGAAGAGGAATGTTCTTATATATCACAATCTTTCTGGAACTCCCGGTGTGTCAAATTATCATCTGGGGACAAAATGGAGAATTCACGGGCCCCTAAAAGTATATTAAATGTCATTCTTAAATGGTAGAGTTTTAAGGAAACACCTGTTAGCATGATAACCCCCCCTTTTAAATCATCTTACCCCATCCATGTGGCCGTGCAAGAATCATTACAAGATAAAATAGGAAGGTACTTCACAAATCACTTAGCAAGAATGGCAATAATTAACATTTTTCCTAAAGAAACACTTTAAACTTGAACTATCCAACTATCAAATCAATCCATTGCTAACAGAGTAACCTTGAGAATATTTCACTCTAAGGAGTGTTACAAACGGTTAGGCACCGTTTTGCATATCAATTCGTAGCAACTCAACTCTCAGCTGACCTTTGACTAGTTCTGGTCCCTGAATTAAACATAAAGATAAACTTGTGACTCATCTGGATTTTAAATTTTGGATGCTGCTAGGAGAAGACGTTCAAGTAAATATTGCATTTTAATATGCTTATTTTT
>NW_005302662.1:0-718 GCF_000412655.1 Myotis brandtii
AGATCATAAACTGAACAGGAAACACTAAATACAAGGAACTTTCTTACAGGTATAGTGTTATGTAACATTTATTTTGAAGTTAAAAATGATCTCAGCTTCAATGCAGAGATTTCTGAGGCTGTGGAGCAGACTTGACAAGGGAGGGCATGGAATGCTCCTTGCAGCAGGAGGAAGGCATAAGCATCCATGGGAAGTAAAATAGGAACCCTGCATAGAAGTAGGCATATTACATGAATTTGTCAATGATTCCACAACTCTGTGGGCTAGAGGATAATGTATCAGTTTCATAACCTATTACCTCACTTCCTCATCAACTGGCAGAGCTAGAATTTGAAACCAAATCTGTGAAACCAAGCCTTCACTCACAGCTTTAGTGGTTGTTCCACTAAATCAAGTTGCCTCATATTTATTTATTTGTGCATAGAAGCAATAACTTCAGAAAATATTTTTCATAGGTGCTGTATCCTGAAGTTAAAAAATAACACCCAAAAGTAACACTCTTCAAGCCTTGAGAACTTGTCATCCTTTATAAGCATTTCTCAATGACAGCCAGTTGCACCTGTCACCCTCCTACCTTGAGGACTGTGAAATGAGAATTTCTATGAAAGATTTATAGGCCTAGATCAAAGCGGAGGCAGGGTAAAGTTCAAGCTCTGGTCCCCAAGGTTCCTTTTGTTCTGTGTGCTAATAAAAATAACAGTCCCACTTTGTAGTCACA
>NW_005302663.1:0-718 GCF_000412655.1 Myotis brandtii
TTCCATCTCTCTCTCCCTCTCCCTTCCGCTCCAAAATAAAATCAATAAAAATATATATTTTTTAAAAAGAAACAAATTTCTTGGCTTGAGAGTCCTTTTTTTTCTCCTTTGGGGAATGGTGACTATCAATGAACAGTAGAAATACAGTAGTTGAAATTGGCAGCTGAAGTTCATTTAACTTTACTTGGCTAAAGCAGGATTGGTAACCTGTCATACAGTGAATCTGGTCAAATAAAACCTGATCAAAATGTTCAATTCTATGTTAGATTGGAGCATATGTGTCTGTATGTGCATTATCTTGTCAGGGGAGGGAAAGAATACCAAGTCATTTAGGTTGACCATTAAAGAAAATATGAACAATAACATTAACTGCAGTGCTTTGACATTGGTAAACTTGAACTGCCATCTCTGAGGGCTCAGGGGAAATGGCCTCATCTATTTACAGCCAGATTTTGTTCCAGAGATAAATTGGCCTCTTTACTCATGTAAGATACCATGCAAATGTGAGTCTAATTTCCTTGTCGATATAAATGTTATGAAACTGATACATTAGTTCCTGACTGGTCCCAATAAGACTAAGGAGCTATTTGAGAATGGCATTTTGTGATTCATAAACTATTATCCTTAATTTCAAGAGCATAGAAAAACTTGGTGAGTTGTGTGGCTTTAATTTTCAATGTTATATAGTTAAACCCAGAAAATGTAGAAATGCCAGTTC
>NW_005302664.1:0-718 GCF_000412655.1 Myotis brandtii
TACTCTAGTGCAGCTTTGATCCATATTGAGGACTTTTTGTAGGACTTTCCATTTAGTGTGTTGGTTAGGAATAATTTATGTTAACAATAAAAGAGATGAAAAGTTCTTTTTGGCTTTTGTCTTCACTCCCACTGAAAAAGTAACCAGTGACAT
The DNA here is from genome assembly GCF_000412655.1 of Myotis brandtii. Taxonomy (NCBI): domain Eukaryota; kingdom Metazoa; phylum Chordata; class Mammalia; order Chiroptera; family Vespertilionidae; genus Myotis; species Myotis brandtii. The sequence continues at coordinate 154 of NW_005302664.1, forward strand.
TCAATAGCTTAGAGGAAAATTAGCCTCACCACTGAATTAAACTTTTTATGATCTGTGAATTTTAATTAGGGAAGTTTTTCAATTGCTCCTATAATGAGCTAAGGTGTCAAGTAAAAGGAAACTGAATCATGGACATAGATGTCAAAGATCTAATAAAAAGTAAAACATGCTGTAGCTGGAGTGATTAGGACTTGAGTGGTGAACAGTACCAAAGTGGCAATGTATTTTGAAACGTTTATAGTTTAATTTACAACAGTCACACAGACTTCTGTTTGTATAGGAAGAAGATCAGGGACAATATAATGCCACCACAGGGTGTAGTCAATTTTTATCCAGACTACCCATCAACAAGGGAAGAAATTAATCATAAGCCATACAAAAATCAAAAGCAAATTTAACTTGGGCATTTTAGAGGTAAAACACACATAAACATATAATTTACTCTTCATAGAAAACATAAAGCTCTATTGAACAGTTAATAAAATATCCCACGTTATTGATTGTTAGGGAGACGAACTCAACATTGAAGAGATGTGTTGACTTACTTGACCAACTCCTCCTTCCC
>NW_005302665.1:0-718 GCF_000412655.1 Myotis brandtii
AGAAAAGACCTGAGTAAGGCAAGTCCTCAGGAAGGGGTGCAGCCTCTCTCAGGGTAAGAACTGGGATCGCGGATGGGAGAGCATCATGTAGGCCCCAGGATAAAGCAGCACCTGGCTGGTTGCTTGATGAAGACATGCCAGCGACAGTTATATTTTAGCAGCAATGAGGCCACTGTAGATTCTGACAGAGGAACAAGGTGGGAGGGAGGTTTCAGATGTAGACAGTCCTGGTCTGAAGGCCTGACTCTATCACATCCTGGATGTGTGGGCTCAGACAAGTGGTTGAACTTCTGAGTCTTCGTTTCCTTGGCTATAAAATAGGCTAAAAAAATCTCTCCAGCCCTCGAAGGCTGGCTGGAGATGACATGGAGTCACAGAAGTCAGCGCGACTTGTAACTCCCCAGTGCCCTGCGCTTACAGGGCAACCGCTAAGGGCATGTTTGCCGAATCTCCAAATTGGAGGGTGACAGGGGCTGCCTTCGGAGGCCTGGGCTCTGAGTCAGGCCTTGAACTCATCAGCAAACTGGAGAAAATTTTGTTCTTCAATTGAGGGCTTGGTCTGATGGGCCTAACCATGGTCCCACGTGTGTGTGACGGTGCTGGAGACAAATTCGTGCTCGGATGTCAACTCTCCTCGGCTCCGCAAGGCGGCGTCAGACCAGTGCTGACAAGTGGTGACCTGCCGCCTGTCCACAGCTCGCTGGCAAGCCCTGCCCCA
>NW_005302666.1:0-718 GCF_000412655.1 Myotis brandtii
ATTCTAGGGAATATTTTGCCTATCACTTTATACACAAGATTAAGATAATTAAACTGTATAGATTATAGAGAAAGATGCTATTAGGGTGTTGGGTGAACCAAGCCATTCTTTGACATCAGAATTTCCCAGAGGGAAAGATGTAACTCTAACAGTAGGTCCTCTGATCTCCCTGGAATCACACCCTCACTGACTTTCTTAGGGTTCTTTTCGTAATTGCAGTGGCTCTTGCACCAGACGTGGAGGTATGAAAAATGTAACTATCATGTACTTCAATAACCCGGTTTGAGGCCTTTCATGAAGAATCAATAGCCTATTTTATCATAAAGGATTCTGCCTGCCAGCAGAAGTCATTCTAGCTAATTAAATAACAGGAATTTATTACATGTATTTATAAAAAGCATTAGGAAAAGCAACCACAAAGCAAGGAAATTTTAAGGAAATTGTGGGAAGCTGCCACCAGCCCTAGGGTTAGGGGATGAAGAGAGGACCTGGGGTCACCACTGGAAGCAGGAATCATGTGGGCCTGATGGGGGTGGGGGACCTGAAACCACAGAGCTAGGACCAGAGAGCAGATGCAACCTCCGAGGAGACTGTCTGAGCAAAGACAGAGGGGAGAAATGCACTGGCTCTGTCTCCCTCCTGCCCTTCTGTCTCCTGTGCTTCCCACTGGAGACCCCAATTTGGCAGGATATTGCCACCCATGTAACTCAGAGTAGGG
>NW_005302667.1:0-718 GCF_000412655.1 Myotis brandtii
GCCCTCTGCTTCTGCATCACTACCACCTCACTGAATCTCACTATCATTCTCATCTGGATTCCTAAATTAGCCTCCTACTTGATATCTTTGTTTCTACTCCTTTCTTTCTTCTTCCAATTGATTATACAAACAGAGTTAGAGTGATATTTTAAGAACTTGAAGATGATTCTGCTATTTCCATGCTTTAAACTCTTCAATGACTATTGCACTTAGGCCTCTGTGCGGTTGACTTCTGCTTGTCTTTCAGCCTCATCTGGTTCCACTCTCTTCTCTTCCTTCAACCACAGGGGCTTCATATCATATTCTTGAATGCACTTAGTTTGTGCCTCTTAACCTCTCAGAACAAACATAGCTCTCTGTCAATTCCCTTTTGTGCTATTTTTGTAATTGATTCTTTTCATTCAGAAGGTCACTTTACATGGTACTCTCTTAGATAGGACATCCCTATATTATCAAAGTTGATTATTTTGTTATTCTCTAGCATGGCCCCTTGTTAATTTTCTTCATAGCACCATGCACCAGATTTGTATTTAAATATTTACTTCTTTACTTGCTTGCTATCCATTTCTTCACTAGATTATATACTCCATTAGTACAGAGATTTTTTGTTTTTGTTTCATGTATTATAAACTTAGTGTGTCACATAGTGCCTTGACTCAATAAAAATATCCTAAGTAATGTCCTGGCCAGTGTGGCTCAGTTGGTTGAGCATTATCCC
>NW_005302668.1:0-718 GCF_000412655.1 Myotis brandtii
TTCTTTCTCTTTACTGTGCGGCATTACTTCCAAGAGAACTTGATGTAGCTGAGTCAGAAGGAGGGCCGCTTGCTACCGGGCCGGTGTCATGACGCCTCGGCTTTTCTTCTCGGGTCCTCTGCCCTCGGCTTTCTGCTCTTTGTCAACACACAGTCCAGTGGCTCATTTGCTCCGTGAACTCTGGGTGTCAAATAAAGCTAAAGCGGGCCTCCCAGTGCCTGCCTGTGATCTGCTGTCACCAGAACCAAGGATCTACTGTGGGCCTGCACCCTGGAGGCCAGGTCATCTCCTGTGAGTCCGCCCACAGAGCAGGTAATTGAGGTATCTCAACCGAAAGCACAATCCTAACGAGAGCTGAACATCAGAGAACCATCTGGTGCGACCCTGGAAGGGACTTCCAGAATTCCTTCTACTTCCGTCTGTCTTCTGATTCTCTCTCAGCTAAAAGCAGGAAAGAAATGCTGCAATTAGGAGACCGAGTCTGCAGGCTGAGCAGACGATAGAAACTCTCATAAATGGATATTTCACCTCTCATAGTAGAGCCCTTCAATCATCTAAAATAATTGAGTCTCTCTCCTGATTATATGTGATCTAAATGTCCCATTAAATGGTAGATATTCAATATTATGACTATTCTCCTTTTTAAAAAAGGATAATCTTTTCACATTGTTAACCTTTAAGTTATTTTCAAAGTGTTACTATATTTTTGGTGATTTTT
>NW_005302669.1:0-718 GCF_000412655.1 Myotis brandtii
TCTCTCCCTCTCCCTTTCTCTCCGAAATCAATAAAAACCTATTTTTTTTTAAAAAGAGAGAAAAGGACATCTGTGTTCTTTTTCATATTTATTTCATATAAAAATTAATCACGTTTTCACCAAGTGGCAAGCAAGGTGTCAGAGCAGAAATCGGACAGGATTTGATGCTCGGGGCAGTAAATCTCTCCTGAGTGTGAACTGTGAGCGAGGGTCGTTACTCAGGGCGGTGGAGGAGAATTAATTCCGAAGGGAAGCGAAAGGGCCCTGGCCCCGTTTTACAACACACATCCCGCGTCCACGAGTCAGCTCTGCGCGTGTATTAGACCCTCAAAAGCCATCTCCGTGGCAGTGAGCGTGAGGTTTGCCTCCAGGGACCGTCTCCATGGAGACAACCTGCGGCGAGGTCCCAGGTGGGGGCCGTAAATCATATTTACATACTGTCCTGTGAGGGGCTGGACAGTGGAAATTCCCCGATACCTTCACTGTCACAACTGTAACAGAGGAGAAATGGTTACTGTATGTGAGCAGAACATCAGTGAAAGTTAGGATAAGCCGTAGTATTTAGTTTTGTAGAAACTCAAATGTACTGTAGGACACAGGGTCAGCTATCTAGATCCTTCCTCCCAGACGGTTTCCTCTTACAGATCTTCGTTTACGCCCGGCCAGCTTGGCTCAGTGGATGAGTGTCAGCCCTCGGACTGAAGGGTCCCAGGTTCGA
>NW_005302670.1:0-718 GCF_000412655.1 Myotis brandtii
GGGACTGAGTCAGCCAGCTGTGACATCTATTGACCCCTTGGTGCAGGTAGGAAACGAAGTCTAATGCTTGGCTGAGAGATGGAGGGCGTTGAATTCTGACTTGTTGCACATGTCCTGGGGCAATGACCTCTGCTCCCCCACCACCACCACCTGGATCCCAGGCGGGAGGAATTGACTAATTAGCATCTGGTTCTTGTCTTAGACTGCACCTCATTACAGAGTGTTGACTTGAGGAACATAACATGTTTTACATACTGAAAAAGGGAAATTAAAAAGCAATCCTAAAACAATCTGAAAGAAAGAAGCCTAATTACCTAGACAATTGGTAACAACTGCATAAGGAGGTACTTACAGTGACTAGAACATTCTTTTTACTGTTTCTGGTTCCAAAACATGCTTTCCCCTTTGCAATGCACATCAGCAAATGGACCCCCTGCCACACCTGTCTTGCCTCTCATCTTAATTCAAAATTTAAATCTCACATGGGTGTATCTGATTGGTGAAGCAGATAGCCCATCTGAGACCTCAGGTGCAATGGCAGCTCGGAAATGCAGCATTAGCTTTCTATATTCTGCACACAGACTGCACTAGCAGGACATTGGAAAGGGAATAACAAGTCAATCCATACTATCCACCAGGCCCTTCAAATGCCTTTGATTAGCTTCTTGAAGACTTGGTTTGGCAGCAACATAGGAATTTTTTAAGAAAATGCATTCAG
>NW_005302671.1:0-718 GCF_000412655.1 Myotis brandtii
CCTCATGAATGGGATTAGTGCCCTTATAAAAGAGACCTGAGAGAGCTCCCTTACCTCTCCTACCATATAAGGGCTGTGCATGAACCATGAAGTGGGTTCTCACCGAACACTGACTCTGTGGTGCCTTGATCTTGGACTTCCCAGCTTGCAGACTGTGATAAATTAATTTCTGTTGTTTATAAGCCATTCAATCTGTAGTATTTTTGTTATAGCAGTCAAAATGGACTAAAAGATGGCATGAGGCACACACTCAATAATATTCATGGGTAATGGACATGTGTTGTCTGTCTGCTCTGCACCCTTTTCTTGCTTCTTCTAACAGACCCAGTTCTTCTGGCCATCATGATCGGTCACACGATACTGTCCGGACCTATCACAATTCTTTCCTGGGACTTCAAAATCTAGAGTGGAGAGAGCAAAACCCCGCTTGTGTTCTGGTCATAGAGCTTGCAGAAGTGAGTCTGAGGCTGCCAGTGCCCACGTCCCCTGCCTCATGGAGCTAGGGGATCTGCAGTGAGAGTGGATCAGGCTGGCCCCCTGAGAGAGGCAGAGATAAGAGGCAGAGCCTGAATCATGCAGAGCCCTGCCTCCCATGGGCCAGCACCTCCCCGCCTGACTACATTTGGGTCAATGAAATCAATAGAGTCCCCATTTTTGCTTAAGCTTATTCCAGTTAGGGTTCTGTCACTTGCATCTAGAGTTTTAACTACTGCCTGCG
>NW_005302672.1:0-718 GCF_000412655.1 Myotis brandtii
TGAGGAAAGACAACCCCAAAGAAAAATGGAGTGGTGGCTTCGTGCCAGGGGAATTAACAAAAGATGCAGGACATTGAACAGGTGATCTTATTTCTCTCTCCCCTACCTGGGCAGTGTCCTCCACCTCTTGTCACTCCAGAAGGTCATCTGTTATGCAATATTCCCAGGAAAGAGACTGTACAACTTTCCACCTCATTGATGACAAAATAATAAGAAAGACGGGAAGGGCATATCTGGTATCATTTCATCCTTTTAACTAGAAAATCTCCTCTGGTAAATACCTTGAGGCTAACTGGGATGTGCACATCAAAGAGAATTTGGCTACCCTGCAATGTCATATTTCATGGGGAGTTGAACAGGGCAATTTATCACAATTGACCCTATCAGAGAAGGACCAACCATCCTTAGTAGACCTGAGGTTGCGAAATGCCACCACATTTGGCCATAAAATTTATCATGTCAGGAGATCTATGGTCAACCCTATGCACTGTGAAATATGGCAGTGCTGCTGGGAGATTTGTCTTTGTTGGGTCTGACAGATTAGCCTTGCATTTCCACTTAGTCCACTTTTGCACCCCAGCACCATTTATAATGACCCATCAGGACAGTCTGCTTGGAAACAGCTTGCATAGGTGTATGAAAGAATCCACATATGCACCTACTTGGGGGCACTCTGGTAAAATGCTGAAAAATTATTTGGTGACTTTCTTTTTCCCCC
>NW_005302673.1:0-718 GCF_000412655.1 Myotis brandtii
CCCTTGACCTGGAATTGAACCTACGACCCTTTGGTGCATGGGCCAACTCTCTAACTACTGACCAACACCGGCCAGGGCATAGCCAGCATCTTTTTGAACATTTCAGTGTGTACCACGTGTCTAGTCAGAGTAGGAAAATCCTGTTTGCTCTTGTTCATCTATTAAAATGAGAGATGATCGTTTATTAAAGACAGCGACTGAATGAGAGATGAGGATGGAGGACCGTGTGGGCTGTCTGTGCCTTCTGGCCTCGGGCCTGAGCCAGGTAGCGCCATAGCGGCAGAGTGTGACCTCCTCCTGGAGTTACACTTCCTGGACACAGGGTACGTGCAGGTGGAGGGCCTGGCCCCGGAGCCAGCTGCCCTTTTCCCTCCGGGCAGCAAACCAGCCCGTCCTGGCATCTCCACCAGATCCTGGGGTCAAGAGCAAGCTCCAGTCCTGGCTGGGAACGCGGCCAGGAATATTGTGGCTGAAATGCCTTGCCCTGTCCCTCAGGGCAGGAGGAGCGGATTCTTACACCAGTGGACAGGCTGCTGACAACGGAGGGGCGCGAGGTGGAAAGATGTCAGGAAGGGAGCCCTTCTGAGGTTTTTGAAGGTTCTGTTGCCACCATTTTAGTGAGAAGAGGTGGGATCTCTTCCAAAAAGATACGTTCCCTTGAGGTGGCTTTTGGCTTCTCCGTGTCATTTCAAATTAACTGTATTCTGATCTGCCCCTT
>NW_005302674.1:0-718 GCF_000412655.1 Myotis brandtii
CAATGGAAAAAATATCCTCAGGTGAGGATTAACAATCCCCCCCCCCCTTGTCCCTCCCCCACAAACACACCACTCGGAAACAGAAGGCCGAATAAAAACACAATACAAACTGTGTTTTCTAGGTGTTCTTCCCTTGCAGGTGACATTAGCCTGACTTTGATCTACAGACATGATATCATCTACAGGGTGTGCCCAGTGCCAAACTACTTCATTCTTTTGACCAAAACAGTGGTTTTGTGCAGGCTAAATGGCTTCACAGTTGGCCCGCGTCTTCACAAACAGGTCAGAGCAGATTCAAGTTTCACAACTCCTGCAGACTGGAGCCTCTTCTCCCTTCACCAGCTGGAGTCTACATTTGTCAGTTACTTCCTTGGGGCCTGGCTGAAGACTCATTTCCTCCAGGACTCCCTCTTTTAAGAACTCGCCTGGCTCAGTCATTCCCTTCTATCACACCTGCTCATTACTCATCTAACACTCTTTGTTCTGCTCTGCCACGTACTCAGTTATGTTTTACCTCGTGATCATTCTCTAAATTTTTACTTTATCCTTCAGCTAAATTAAAATTGCCTTGAAAGCAGGGCCTGTCTGCTATTTCTTTTGTGTACTCCTGTAACAGTTAAATATAGTGCTATGCATAGAACAGTTTCTTTAAAGAAGAGGAACCTACCCTGGCTGGTGTTGCTCAGTGGTAGAGCCTTGTATTCCCCATCGAAGGGTC
>NW_005302675.1:0-718 GCF_000412655.1 Myotis brandtii
TTCTTTTGGTTCCCGTGCGCTGCTGTACCGGAGGACTTTAAATCTCGGCTAAAAAGAAAAAAAATAGATCCATGAGCCCATCCCACAGACGCTGAGCTTGAGAAGGGAACACGCGGGTAAAACCAGGCCACCAGAAAGAAGGTCTCAATGTTTATTTCCATGTTAAAAAGGAGCGCTACCCTGTGGTTAGAATATACTTTATGCTGGAAGATGGTCACTTTATTTCTGAAAGAGTTCCAGAAAAAAAGAAAAGGAAAAGGGAAAAACAATCCAGAAGTCATGACGCGTGAGATTAAAATGTCCCGGCAGGTCCCCGCGACCGTCCCTCGCGCGCCACCCCCTCCCCGGCACCTTCCGGACTCCTCGCCCCTGGCGGTGCTGCCTGCATGCGTCCCGCCATCAGGCCACACGCTGAGCCCGGCGCCTGCACATGTCTGCGCTCCGGCTCTGCATGCGTGTAATTGGAAGGTACGCGTGCCCACACGCCTGGAGTGTCCCGCGTGCTGCTTACATGACATACAGACATCTCTGCGGTCCATGTGTTAGCATGACTCCGCCCCCGTCCCTTCCACACCTGGGAACACGGTCACCCCACACGCGTGTGCGTTGTCGGCGGGACGGCTGCTGGGCGTGCAGGCCACCTGGGACGCGGTGGACAGAGACCAGAACGGAGAATGGAGATGATCGGAGCAGAAAACCCGCGGGGGGGGGGGGGGGG
>NW_005302676.1:0-718 GCF_000412655.1 Myotis brandtii
AATTCAGTTTTTTGAGGTCTCTTCAGTGATGCTGGTGCTAGAGAAAGGAGACAGGTTAACTATCTTCCCGGATTCCACAGATCTGTGATCTAAACTCTCCCCACATGTATTCAGAGTTTTTCAGCCTCTCCCCCTGCTATCAGTAGGAAGGTTAGTAATACTTCCTTTCTTTGGGACTCAAAACAGGACTTTGAACCTTCACTGTACATTCTTGCACCACTCACCTTCCAAGCTCACCCATAGCTTGGCTCAGAAGGGACAAATGGTTTGGAATTGGCAGTAGAAGGATACTAATACTAATTCAAACTTCTTTTAAAATATTTTATCACCTTAATAGATAAGTCATACATATGTAAATGCATATGAATATTATTTGATTGTGAAGGACTTCTCATTGATTTTCCTTTATGTAGAATCTCTAACATTTATTGCTTCCTATGTCATGATATTGTGTGTTTTGTGATTCCTAAAGAATATTAGTTGTTTTTATTTTACCAATATTATTATTTTAATGCAAGATTAAAAACAGATGATTTTCAAAGACAAAATGAATAAAACTACTCTCATTTGTACCCATTCTTCATGTGTGATAAAGAGAAAAATGCTTTTATTCACCTCACTTTTTCATAGTATCAAAACCCTTGGCAATGTTATTAGGTGTTCAGTTTTATTCATATAATAACCAATTAACCTGGAAAAATAATATTTATATAGTAAA
>NW_005302677.1:0-719 GCF_000412655.1 Myotis brandtii
TTGTTCTAAAAGAAATACCCCCATAAAACTACCTCTGAGACTAAGATATAAAACATCACCAGCACCATGGACGCTTCCCACTGCCCTCTCATTTCTATACAGCATTCCATTGTATGTATGAACATACCACAATTGATTGATTCTGTTATTAAAGGGGATTGGACTGCTACCAAGTTCCTAGTTATTATAAATAAAAGCTGCCAAGAGCAACCTCAGACATTTTTCATGCACATTTACGTTTATTTATGGATCATAAGCTCAGCTTTCTTAGATACTGACACTTTCCCAAAATGGCTGTGCCACGTTGCATTCCCACCAGCTGATACAGGAATTTCCGTGGCTCTACAGCCTTGCCCAAACTTGGCACTGGCATAGTTGTTCTTGTTTTTATTTGGTTGGTTGTTTTTTGTTTTGTTGTTTTGTATGTGTAGGGGTGGGGGTGTTTTTTATATTCTGTTGGTATCTCATTATGATTTTAACCTGAAGTTACATTTTAACTTAAATTTGGACCATTCATTATGGCTTTAAATGTCTTCAAAAAGATTACATATGAAGTAATCTTTATGTCAGAGAGCAAAGAAACAGAGTAGCAGGAAATGTGATGTCATAATTCAATGTTTTCTTATAAAAGAATGACCCAATAACTATGTATTGTAAATGACCTATGAAAGAATTGATAAAATCGAATTTGTCATGAAAACATGGGAGGGAGGGGGAGG
>NW_005302678.1:0-719 GCF_000412655.1 Myotis brandtii
AACACTGGTATATGATTGGCACTGGCTACTCCTACAGCTATCTGGAAATTAGCCACTTACATATAGTTAATAGAAAAGAGACTTTCTTGATGAGGTAGATGGATTGCATGAATGACACCAATCACTGGCCTCTCATACCCATGCCTTTTATTCTTTAATTTTGTGTTCCTCTTCCAATCTGATGCTGAGCTCCATCAAGTGACTTGCTTTGCTTTGGCCAATGAGATAGAAGCATATTAATGGAAGCAGAAGCTTCTAAAACCACTTGGTCATTTAAGTTTCCAGTCCTGCTTCTCGGAGATCATGATGAGAAGATGTAGAAGGGAGCTCAGTAGCTCCCACTGAGACAATCCTAGCCCAATCCACAGCTAGTGACATGAGAAAACCCAGCCAAGTTCAGAAAAACTGCCTCCACACCCCCAGAACTAACCATGGACAAGGTGACCTACAGACATGTTAATAATGATAAATGCTTATTATCTTAAACTACTATGTTTGGGGGTAGGTTGTTACACAGTATTATTTTGGTGATATATTTGTAAATGAGTAAAGAAATCTGAGTCTTCCCATTTTAACTCCCAATCATACAATTCAGAATTGCATTCATAGGGTGCAGGTGGGGGAGCGCAGCTGGTTAGAGCATTGTCCACATATGCCAAGGTTGCAGGTTTGACCCCCATTTAGGGCACATATAAGAATCAACCAATGAATGCATGAGT
>NW_005302679.1:0-719 GCF_000412655.1 Myotis brandtii
GTGTTAACCAAAGTCTCAGAAAGTCAAAGGCTAGAAAAGGAAGTGGTGCCCACAGGAAATGCTCAAAAAGAAGGTGTGAGGGTCTTCCCATGAGCCCACCAATCGCCAAGCCTGGGGATGGGGTTTCTCTTCCCACCATCTCCCTCCTCACACCACCCACAAAGGCTGCCCTTTAAATAAGAAATGTTTTCCCCATTTACTTCTATTCTTGATGCTCTTTTAATTAGTCTTTGGTCACATATGGGTGTCTGAGAGGGACTTAGTGAGATCATGGCAAGTCCGAGAGAACTTCTCAGCAAGAAAGGGGGTAAAAGAGGAGTTTGGGAGTCTGATAGCCCCATAAATATAACTTATTAGCTGTGTGACCCAGGGCCAGTTACTTAACCTCTCTGTGCCTCAATTCCATCACTTCAGAAATAAAGGGGATACGAAGGCAGAGTTGTTTTGAGGATTGAAAATAAGAAACCTCTGACCCATATCAGCAGCTATTACCGACAAGACTAAATTATGGCAAGAGTAAGCTTTGTTTACCAGGTGTATAATCCTGAAAAAGATAAATAACCTTGCTGAACTTCACCATTTTTTTTTGTCTGTAAAGTGAAAAGAATGTCACCTATATCACGGGAGTAGGGATTAAATTCATTTCAACAAATAACAGATAGAAAGCACTTAGTAGACTTTTGGTATAGAGTACACACTTCAGAAAGGGTATACTCTAT
>NW_005302680.1:0-719 GCF_000412655.1 Myotis brandtii
TGCTGCCCAATATGAGATCATTATGCTTGTGTCTACATTCAGGATACCAAAGCAGCTCGTTTAACAAGTAAAAAGAGGTGACTAAGCTAGTGAATCGTGCTCTGAGGATGAGAACTGGAAGTGCCACCTCCCCAGTTCTGCCTGGCGACATCCCCACAAGCGTGTGGTGAGCTGCACACTCCCCAAGTCTGTGATTTTTGCCCTCAATTGGGGACTCCACCGATCTTGTAAAAACATGTGTTGTCTATTTTTAGATATCAAATAGACCCAATCTGCCTACCTCTTTTCAGAGTGTGATTCTTGAAACCATCTGGAGACAAAACCAAGTGAGGGAATTATATGTTTATTTTACTGTTATGTTGAAATATGTTTAAAAATAGGCATCTAGTTGAATCCTTTTAATGGTGGGTTAAATGTTGTGTAATAGGATTATTTCCACACTAAAATGAGTTTAAAATGACAGAATCTCTAACCTCAAAATATTAATGCATTTCAATTACTTTCAAGATCAGGTACAAAATTCAGGCTAGAACAGAAAAACATCACCTAGGTCAGCCTTACTTTCCTGACTGGGATAAAAAATAATATGTAACCAGTACATCAAATCAACAGTCTAAAAATTACCAGCCTCAGTCTATTATGTAAGCAGTGTAATTTTTTAAATTAAGGGTACTTCTAAAACATTGGAAGCTTTCTAATCTGACAAATGGGCAAAAAAA
>NW_005302681.1:0-719 GCF_000412655.1 Myotis brandtii
GGTGAGGAACTTGAGGGGTTACCTAGACTTTTTGGAGGGTTTCCAGCAGGCACACACTGTCACCAAGGTCACAAGGAGGAAGATGCCTCCTGTGGACAAGATGATGTAGAGGGAGCTTCTTTCTAGGGAGAGAGAAAGGCAGAGAAGTGAGAGAGACTCCGGATGCGGTGCGGAGAGCTTCCTGCAGCGGGTGGAAGAGAAAAGGAGCCCCAGGCAGCATGGCTGGCTCCTGGCAGAGCTTGCCCAGGGCCCACTTCCCACCTGTTGCTGTTCTCCATGGAGAGCGGGCCCATCTCTGCCTCTCTCTCCCTCTGTCGGGGATGTCTGTGGCCCCTCATGGGTTTTGAGCCCTGAAGGGAGGGCAGGCAGGGAGACTCACTGTACACGGTGATTTTGATGGGCAGGCTGCGGCCCTGGCTGATGGGGTTCTCCACCACACAGCTGTACAGGTCGTCGTCCTCCATGAGCACGCGCGTGATGGTGAGCACCTTCTGGTCGGAGGACAGGAGCATTCGCGAGTCATTGAGGAGGGGCTTGCCATCCTTCAGCCAGGTGTAGCTGGGCTTGGTGCCGTTCTCATGGGAGCAGTTCAGGGTGAAGGCTTCACTGAGCTCCAGCACAGTGGTCGAAGCCACTAACACCTGTGGCCTCGAAATGGGCACTGAGCCCGGGGAGGGGACGCTGTGAGCCAGGGGCCAAAAGCTCCTCCCGCCTTCCTA
>NW_005302682.1:0-719 GCF_000412655.1 Myotis brandtii
AATTGCTTCTTTTCTATATAATAAAAGTCTGCAAATAGGTAACTCGTGGCTTTGGCTTAGCATCTGCATCTATGTGATTTATTGAATTTCTTCATAAATACAAAATAGTGTCCCCAGTTTCAGCCATGAGATACTGACAAAGCAGCAAGAGAAAAGGGAAAGGAAAAGTACATGTTGGATTTTTTCTGTCAAAACCATGACCAGATAGATGCCTTCCCCATAATCTAGTTGCATGGGAAGTTGGGAAGAATTTGCTTTTACAGTCTCTAAAATAGAGATAAGCAAGACAGAAAGAAAATGGGAATTTAAATTGAGTGAATCTACCCATTGTATCTACCACAAATAAAGAAATATATTTGGGAGACTTCAGCATATGCTATTTAAAATTATGAGAATAAATGAGATCCATTAATCTATATTAGTGCTCTTGAATATAATTCTCTGCAATGATTAAATCTTTCTACATCTGTGCTTTTAACCCAATAAGGTACTAGCCACAAGTGACTGTTGAGCCATTGAAAAATACTTAATGTTATTGGGGATTTAATGTTTAACTTTTTAAAATTAAAGTAACCACATGTGACTAATGGATACCATACTGAACAGAAGAAATCTAGATAGAGTAAGAAAGAAAAGAGAGAGGAGGATTAGCTTTTAGTATAGAAAGGATGGCAAAACAAAACATAAATATTTATATACAAAATTTATACACATATGTA
>NW_005302683.1:0-719 GCF_000412655.1 Myotis brandtii
GGAGGGGGCACCGCCTACAGGGCTCGCGGCAGCTCTGGCCGGTGCTCTGCCTGCCCGTGAGGCCCCGTGTTCCCAGCGCCCCAGACGCCCCCACAGAACCGGGAATCCAGAGAGTCGTGTGGAATCTCCCGTCATCCCCGTGAGCAACACGCTCCTGTTTCCCTGAGTGACCCGGGACCTGCGCGGAGTGCATCTGAGTGCCGATGGCCCCCCAGACACCCCTCCATCCAAGGACCTGGAGGCCCATGGGGACCCCTTACTCCTCTCCTCCCCCACGCCAGCTGTCACCCACGAAACCCACGGGACCAGAAGCCGAGATAAAGGTCGGCGCTGGTGACACCCCGACCACGCTGGCCATGGGCGGGGCCCCCTCGGAGCCTGCGACACGGGCCTGCTCCTGGGGAGACACGGCCATTCCTGCCCCCCGGCCACTCAGGACCCCCAGCCTCTCGGGAGAAGGGTTCTGGGGGGGTCACTGCGGGGCCACTGATCTCTGCTTCCTGTTTCTCTTTGGGGAAAGGCAGGATCGCACCCCCCGCCCTGGCAGGAGGGGGTCACCTTCTCCCAGAGGCAGGACGGTGTGTGAGCCGGGGATTTAAACTCTACCTTTGTCGACATTCTCTCCCATCGGATTGTTCTTGTTACAACAGTATATATTACAGTATACACACCACACATCATACGGTTAATGATATGATTGTAAATTATTTATACATATA
>NW_005302684.1:0-719 GCF_000412655.1 Myotis brandtii
GAAAAAAAGAAAAGCTCATAGACAGACAGTAGAATGGTGATTTCTTTTCCTTTATAGATAATTTATCATTTCCTGCCTGGATATTTGTATACATTTTTCTTTTAATAATAAATTAAAAATTAGCATGGCTAAATATGAACCTCTGCAAAGCTTTTTTTTCTAGGAATTTGGTAAATATTTTCATTTATATATTCCAATCTTTTTTCATCTAAGGGCCTTTTATTAAATATACACAATTTTACCATTTATGTTTTTGAGAAATACATTCTTAATTAGCTCTACATTATTTTTCTTTTCAGTATGTACATTTGTACTTTTCTTCTGCATAAACCTTTATAAGTTTGCCCTTCAATAGTGCACTGTGTCTTTTTATGTTTCATTGTCTTCAATGCAATTTTAAATGTTTTAATAGATATTTTAATTGTACCAAATTAATCTTATCTATTTCTACTTTAATTTTATTCTGCTTTCTGATTATCTCAACCTTTATACTGTCCTCCAGCATACAAATATACTTATAATCACCCTTTGCTAACATGTGGGAAGGTGGATTGCATTTATCTGTACAGCCTGTGTCCTTGAGCCTGGTTCATCAGCATCTTCAAATTTGTAGCTGAAAAGGTGCATTTTTGTCCACAGTTTCTGGAATACTTCCCACTGTTGACATTGACTTTATCATGTGTGAATTATCTATACTAATAAAAGCATAATATGCTAAT
>NW_005302685.1:0-719 GCF_000412655.1 Myotis brandtii
CCAAGGGAGAGGTTTTTTGGGGGGAGAGGAGCTGATTGAGGGCAAGTACAATGTTTGTCTGAGGGTGCGGAGAATGCAGGTGGGGACTGAGACCATGAACTGGCAGTGGCCTCAGTTGGTGCTTCCATGGGTTTTCTCCAGTTTCTCTCAGCCACATGGAGTGAGGAGCCCAGAAGGCGGATTGTGGGATGATCCAAAGTTGGGGTTTTGTCATGTAGAAGGGGCAGCAGGACAGGGTGTAAGGTAAGTCAGTAAGAGTGTCACTAACCAAGTGGCCCAGAGACAATGGGCTCAGGCAGGCAGCAGAGGACCTGAGGGCCCCGATGGGTGCCATGGCAGGGGCCCTGGAGAACAGGGCCCACTCAGGAGGGGACAGGTCTAACAGGCATGCCCTGCAGGAAGTCTGCAGTCAGACCATGGGCAGCTTTCAAATGGCAGCAAATCCCTGGATGCCCTGTTGATGGGAGTCTAGGATGGAAAAATTCTCTGCATGAAAATTTTCTGCCCAACCGTGAAGTGTAAAATTACCTTCTTATCTGAAAACACCATGTAACTGGGTTTAGCATACCCTCCCCCACTGCAAGTCAAAGTAAAATCAGAAAATACTCAGTGGAAAGAAAAAGAGAGGAAAACAGCAGCAGCAGAATAAAGCGGCAAACCCCAAAGGCATTGGCAGAGGAAAGGGCAGACCTGCAGCAGAGACGAGCTTTGACACTGTG
>NW_005302686.1:0-719 GCF_000412655.1 Myotis brandtii
TTTCAGGGGTCGCGACTCACAGGTTGAGAACCGCTGATAGGGACTCAAACAATGTCATTGGGACTGGCTCTCGCCCTCTCCATCTCCCAGCATCTGCTTTGCACTCTTCTCAAACTTTTCTTATGTGGACATTAGAGCAATCACATATCCCATTCTGGTCAGGGGGGTGGGAAAGTGCACACCCAGATCATAAGACTAGGAGTGGAGAAAGCTGTGAGCTGGCACCCTATTACCAAAATAAAGGGAAACAGATTCTGGGCAGGCAAATATAGCAAACGTGTGCTGGAAATACTAACGGTGAATCTTTATATGGACATATAACTAAAATAGACCATGATTTTCCCATGATTCTTGACATCTGGGATTGCCCTGATTGGGAAGACTTGGAACGAAAAGCATGTCTGCCCTCTGGACAGTGAAGATTGGGGTTAGGGCAAGAGCTGGGGGATCTGCCAGCAGCATTAGCATTGCTGAAGGGGGCCAAGAGGAAAGGCAAGCTATTCCAGCTGAAACTCCTGACCCAACATGTAATGGACTGAAAGGAACAGAGGCCCCAGCAACAGCTTACACGGGGTGA
Source organism: Myotis brandtii (assembly GCF_000412655.1). Lineage (NCBI taxonomy): Eukaryota > Metazoa > Chordata > Mammalia > Chiroptera > Vespertilionidae > Myotis > Myotis brandtii. Next base: position 578 of record NW_005302686.1, read on the forward strand.
AAGAGGAAGAAGGGAGATCTGTATTTAGGAACAGGAGGGAAGAGAGTCACAGAACATATTCTTTTAGTGGATATGATTTTAATAATAAAAATGATCATCATTTATTAAGCATTTTCTTCATGAATGTTACCTAATTTTTTTC
>NW_005302687.1:0-719 GCF_000412655.1 Myotis brandtii
TTTGTAATACTTTAAACAATAAAATAAATAAATAAATGATAATATAATACTCCAAAAAAAAAAAAGTTCAGGAGAACGCCAGGGTCAGCCGCCAGTCCGGGGAGAAGGGGCGTGGGCCCTGGGGCGAGGTAGCGGGAGGTGAGGAGCTGAAGGAACTGGGCATGACAGGGCTTTGCAGCTGCTAAAAAGTGTGTTCATTTCACCTCACTTTGGAATGACTCTAATGACATGAATGTTACTTGGCAGTTAAGAGATCATTTTCCATGCTTTGTCTTAAATGAATGCATTACTTTTTGGAAAGTGGTTTTAACACTCCTGAGAGCAGACAGGCTTTTATGGACATGAAGTGTTTGGAATCCTTGACAGTTCTTGCTTCATCATTCAGGTTGAGGGAGACCCCGAAATTGGTAAGTAAACATGTTACGTTGACCTTTGGAGCCACAATGTTATTTTGGAAGAGCAATACCTTAGGAAAGCTACTCCCTCTCATAATGCGCTCTGCCATCCAAAGGGGGAAATGTTTCCTTGCAAAACAGTGCAATTTATTCTCTAATTTCTTGTGTTTACATGATTTCCAAAGTTCACTTTCAAAATTATTTTTACCAGATAAATATTACGATAACTTACGGTGGTGAAAAGAAGGAATTTCCAAAGCAGTATGGTGTCTTTCCACGCACTCTGAACTAGCCTTCTGTGGTCTTAGCAGTGAGTTGAGCGTT
>NW_005302688.1:0-719 GCF_000412655.1 Myotis brandtii
CCACATGGGTGATTTTAAACGTTCTAGTAGCCACATTTGAAAAGAAGTGAAAAGAAACAGGTGAATTTAATTTTAATAATATTTACCCAGTTGATCCCTAGTATCTCAACATGTAAACAGATACAGGGTGTCCCCCCAAAAAGTATACACACTATAACAGCTGATGGCTCCGTCTTGGAAAGGAAATGTATTTTGATAAACATTGCCTTTGTAATTATTCAAAGTGTGTGTAATACATTTGTGGGACACCTTATAGAGGTATTTTATAGTCTTTAAAATTCTGCTGTCATTTACGTTTACTGCACATCTCAATTTAGATTCGCCACATGTTAAGTGCTCAGTAGCCACGTGTGGCGAGTGGCCTACGCTGCTCTGGACAGAGCGGGTTTGAAACGGGCAGCCCTCAAGTCCTGGTAAAAGTGGAAAAGCCACAGCTGACAGCCTTCTCCCCCACCTGTTACAATTGGTTATTAACATTTGTCTGCACAATGTTGCCTAATCAGATTTACCTTAGAGAAGTCAAATTTCAATTCTAGACGTTTCTGACAGCTTGACATCTTTAATTGGTGGCAAATTAAATTTTTATTCCATGGTTAAGAAGTAACAGGTTAAACTATAAATAGTGGTGGAATACCAGTTGCTTCAAACTCTTTCACATCCAAGAAGAATCCCTCTGTCCCAGGTGCCTGTGGGGAGGAGGGAAAGGCAGACACCAGCTC
>NW_005302689.1:0-719 GCF_000412655.1 Myotis brandtii
TGAAACCAGGACCTGACCCTGATAAACTGCAAGCTTCTGGCTAACAATCACATGTTTGTGCCGACAAGAACCCCTTTAGTTTAATCTCCCAGTGCATTTCTCTGTCTAGCAATCCCATTAAATGTCCTCGACTAGTCTATTTGCAATCCCACTCACAGAGACAGTTATTTCACACTTTCTCTTCTAAAACCCCAACACCACCTCCCCCAACTTTCAGCTGTCGGTGTGTCTTATTATTTTACAGAGAAAAATAGAAGCAATTAAAAAAGAAATACATTGTTTCTCAAGTACAGAATCAATCAATTTCCCTGCAAATAGGCCCATATAATTTTGCCCTTCTTCTTGTGAAGGTGGTTCCTGCTCATTTCTAGGCGTAACAATTCCTGTGCTCAAAATCCACCTGCACTGTCAGTTACAGAAGCTCCTCTCCACGCTCAACTGCATCGCCAATTTACCTCTCTCTGCCAGGTCCTTCCCATCAACAAACCTGCATTAATAGCATCTATCTGAACAAAACTAAAGAATCTCCTATTAAGGACCCACACTGTCCTCCATCTCTTCGTTCCTCTACCCATGTACAACTTTTTGAAAGTGTCTGTGCGGGTTGTCTTTACTTCCTCACCTCCCAATTTCCCATCACACTCCAATTGGGCTATAATCCCCACCACTCTCTATAAAGGTGTTATCAACATCAAGATAAGTCACCAAGTCTCTGTTCT
>NW_005302690.1:0-719 GCF_000412655.1 Myotis brandtii
TGCAGGAGCAAATAAGTGAACAAATAAAGGAACTATAGGAGTTGATACATGATAACTGCAGATGAAATTGTTTTCCATCTCAAGATTAGCCTGCTTACCCTCTATAACCATAAGTTTAAAGCAAAAATTTAACAGCAAATAATACTATCTGTGATAGAGAAAACTAAGTTAAATGACTAAGACATGGCCATATGTTTGAAATATATGTACATGATAGAGTCAGACTGTCAAATTAGGAACTTCTAATACATATTATCCTTTAGAGATTTTAAAAATGCTTGCAATATACCCTTGAAATACATGTCAATATAAGTCAAGCTTAATACCTTGTTGAATCACTGTAATCTAAAATCATTTTATTTCAGATTCAATAGAAAAAAGATCTGGCCTTTAATAAAGGATCATTCATATTATCATTTAATAAATAATGAGAATGACATAATTGTGTGTACATAAATTGCTAAAAGGGAATCTATTTGTACCCACAGGCAAATTCAGAGGCTACTATGGTTTATGCTAGCAAATTGGAAAGCTACACGGAAAAAATGACGAATGATATACTAGCATCTGTGTGGCTCCCTGGGAACCCATATACAGAGGTGGGCAAAAGTAAGTTTACAGCTATAATACAAATAAATAATACCAGAATAAACTCTGTTTTGAGTACTCACTACTGTAAACCTACTTTTGCCCACCTCTGTATTAATAATAAACAGATA
>NW_005302691.1:0-719 GCF_000412655.1 Myotis brandtii
TTTTTTTTTCTTCAAAACTTACAGGCTACAAAAATTTGACTGATGAAATTTGAAAATAATATTGGTTTGATTTAGAAATCAGTACTCTATTTTGAGTAGTTTTTTATTATAATTGTCAAATGGGTTTCTAGGTTACTCTTGCTTTTAAGTATTTAATCTTTAGGCTTCTTGGGTAACTCACACCCCAAATGCTTGGCTGTTCTTAAAAATGGTCAGCCCTACAGCCAAGAGGATGCATAAAATGGATGGTTTGACAACTGCTGGAGCAGGACAGTCTCTAACAACTGGACACTATTCAGTCAATGTCACTGCTACTGGAAACTCTGAGACCAGATGACAGAAGTTACAATCCTTCTTGAGCCCTAGTAGGCCTCTGGAACAACTCTGACTCCTCTTTAACATTAATGCACATCAAAACTTGCCTGGAATAGAAGACATTTTAACCCTTAATCCCCCACTTTGGTTAAGGTTTTTTTCTCTTTTCTACTGTCCCAAGACTAAAAACAGGTTTGCTTTGTCACCACCTTGTGAATATGTCGCTGTGTAAAGATACACTCATTTATATGGCATAAGTCTTTGAACCTTTGATTTCAGACTATAAAATATGTTTCTAACCAGGGTAATACAGCTCATGTCAGAAAACTAGGCATAAAGAAGATTTTCAAGGAGAAACAAGTAATCAGGAAATTATTGCATATGTATAAATGGAGAGAGAGAGG
>NW_005302692.1:0-719 GCF_000412655.1 Myotis brandtii
AGAAAACCAAAGCTGGATATGGCCTAGATCCTGCTCTAAAAAATCTGTTTCATATTGGAGTGAAGAATGAATTTACGTATTCATTCTGTATTCAACAAGTGTGCATTTATTTCCTACTCAGTGCCAGGCATTAGTCTAGGAGCTGGAAATGCAGTGTAGACCCTGTATAAATTCCTGTTGCTGCTTTACCACAAACTTAAAATAATATGATCTTATTATCTTCATCACCTGGAAACATACCCAGTTCTGGTGCCAAAGTCCAAAATGAATCTTACAGGCTGAAATAAAGGTCTTGATAGGACTGGTTTCTTTTGGAAGGTCTAGGTCATCCATTATCTGCTTCTTCCAGCTTCTAAGAGCCTCCTGCATTCCTTGGTTCATGGTCCCACTCCTGGTGGCCTTTTCTGTTCTGCTTCTATCATTGCATCATCTTCTACTGACTAATCTCTTGCCTCCCTCTTATAAGGATTCATGTGATTACATCATGTTCACCTGGATAATCCAGAATAATACCCACATCTCAAAATCCTTAATTTACTCACATCTGCAAAGTACCTTTTGCCATGTCAGCTACTGTGATTCATAGGTTCCAAGGATTAAGGAATGGGCATCTTCTGTTGGTCTTTATTCAGCCTACCAAAGACCCTTATACACTAAAACAGTTTGTGTGCAATATAATATTATCTATGTACACTGAGTGGCCAGATTATTATGACCAC
>NW_005302693.1:0-719 GCF_000412655.1 Myotis brandtii
TTTTTTTTTTAACATCCTGCCTTGTTCCAAAAGCATTTCAGGCAGTTTACCAGAAAAATGCATGTACTTAAATTAGTATAAAATAATATATAAATAGAAGAAGGACATCACAATGAAGGAAAATAGACTATCAATTTGTCCATCATTGGGCCAAAACATTACCTGTAGTTCATAGGTACAGTAACTAACTAAGTTTCAAATTGAGTTTCTTGGCTACAACAGTAAACCATGAGGTGGGGAGGTAGTTATATTTCTTTCATCAAAACATGGAAGCATCAATTCCCTTAAAAAAATAAAGATTTTCTTACACTGAATTCTCTTTTTAAAACAACATCATATGGGTTTTATATCAGGGAAAACTGGGTACTGTTGCAAGTAGTAATGTCAACATTTTTTCCAATAAACGCAGTAATTAATTTCATATTGATGTTTCTTGTAGTCCCCTTCAATAAAAACTGAAGGCATTACATTAACATACAACTCAGTGAAGGCAATTCTTCAAGGATCTAAGCTAATATGGTCTAAATATATAGCTTTCTCATGGCCCAATTTAATCCAAGGAAAGACTTTAGAGTACTTAGAGAAGTGGATGGACTGTATAACCTTCAAAGGATTTTCTGTAAGTATCACTTTTCTTAGTCAGGAGGGTTAGCAGATAGCTAATACCATTGTCTGGCCAGGGAGCATGTTGTTGTTTTACAAGTAATGGGCTCTCTAGT
>NW_005302694.1:0-719 GCF_000412655.1 Myotis brandtii
TCCTGCTTAAGAAGTTACAGTGGAGGTTGAAAGAAGCTGATAGAAGGAATAATGGGACATAAGAAGTCAATACCATTAAGATGGCAGGGGTCTGAGAGCAGCTGTGCAGGAAGAAGCCAGGGCCCCAACCAGGAATGAACCAGAAGGAGGAGAGTGTCCAGGGATGGCCTATGAGAAAGATGTGAAATCCACTCTGAGAGGTGGTGCGGGCAGGTGCGGTTCCAGGAATGAGGACCAAAGGAACGCCCGGAAGACTGAGTGGTGAGCTCATCTATTGGAACGGCTTCCTCACTACTCTTCTCTATGAAAGGTGTATTCTTCACGTCAGAAATGGAAAAATTCAAACACAAGGAGGCAGAAAAGCGTGCCGCTCAGCACCCTGGGGGCACGGCAGAAGGTTAGGCCCAGGATCCGAGTTTCTGAGCCCAGGCCACCTGGAAGGGACACTGATGTCAGGAGCAGGTCTATTCCCATTCTTAACTCACTTTTCCTCTCCCTGCCCCACAGCAGGAGGTGGGTTTCAGACGGTGCTCATTCATCTTGATGGGGACTCTGAACACGATTCTATTCCTGGGTGAAGGGGCGGGGAAGCTAAACCTCCCCCGAGCTTTCCTCATCCTCGCTTGAACTTTACAAATCTCCTAACACAGCTCAACCCACCTGACATCAGGGGACGCCACAGGGCAGGAGTGAGGCCCGGGCCAAGAGGAACAAGAGTT
>NW_005302695.1:0-719 GCF_000412655.1 Myotis brandtii
AGAGAATAAACCCACACATCTATGGTCAATTAATTTACTACAAAGGAACAAAGAATACACACTGTGGAAAGGACAGTCTTTTCAATGAATGGTATTGGGAAAATTGGACAGCACATGCAAAAGGATGAAACTGGTCCATTATTTTACACCATACACACAATTAACAACATGAATTGAAAACTGGAATATAAGACCAGAAACCATGAAACTCCTAGAAGAAAACATAAACTCCTTGACATCAGTCTTGGCAATGATTTTTTTGGATTTGACAGCAAAAGCAAATGCAAGACTAGTAAAAATGAACAAGTGGGACTACACAAAACTAAAAAGCTTCTACACAGCAAAGGACACCATCTATAAAATGAAAAGGCAACCTTCAGAATGGGAGAAAATATTTACAAGTCATGTATCTGATAAGGATTTACCATCCAAAAAATATAAAGCTCTCATACAACTCAAGAACAAACAAAAAAATTGGGCAGAGACTCTGAATAAATATATTTCCAAAGAAGACATGCAGATGGACAACAGGTACATGAAAAGATGCTCAACATTATTAATCATCAAGGAAAATCAAAACTACAATGAGGTATAACCTTGCATAAGTTAGAATGGCTAATATTTTTAAATCATTTTTTTATTTTTCAATTAAAGTTGACATATAATATATTAGTTTCAGGTGTACAATTTAGATACATTAGATAACTTACTAAGATTAT
>NW_005302696.1:0-719 GCF_000412655.1 Myotis brandtii
AGGGCCAGAAGGTTGAGAACCACTGCCTTAGACAGAGGTAGACGATCTTAGATCTTGAGGAAAAGCAAAGAATCCCTCAAGGGCCCAAATGGAGCTGAACTTGGGTAGGAGGGACTCAGTATGGCTGTTAGGCACTAACAGTTAGTGGACCGAGTCTAGGTTTCACAGGACCACTCCATCCCAGGGCCGCAAGAGATTAAAAAACCTATCTCGTCAAATCCCACCCAGTGCTAGAATCTCCACTAGAGGATCCTAAACAGTGCGCTTCCAGAGACGGGGGGCTCACCCCTCTCCACAGGCAGCCCATTCTCATTACCTCAATGGAGATAATGGCTGGAAGCTCTTCATAGGTGATTTTCACTCCTTGAGCTGCTCTCTGTGCGTGCTCTGGGGTGTCGGTGACCACGGCGCCAATGATGTGCCCAACGCAAGTCACCTAGGAGTAGAGCCAGACTATTGAAGAACACCACAAAACTCCTCAAAAAGCCAATTATTTTGAATTGTTCAAAAGGGCAAAAAGGAAGTCCCCCATCCCCACAATTTCCTATTAAGACACATCTTAGGAATGCTCTGGGGCCTTTTCGCGTCCTTATTCTATTATTTGGGTTGTGTGCTCCTTTATAAGTGTTTAGAATCTGTGGGAGTAGAAAGGAACTTGGAGATGACTGGTATTGGGATGGCAAACTCACTTCATCTCAAGGGCCAATTCTGATGATTTA
>NW_005302697.1:0-719 GCF_000412655.1 Myotis brandtii
GAGTTGATAATATCTGGGATTTAATGATCATTTACATAAATGAAGTCAGAACACTTCAGCAGTATACACTCTGCCTTGTTGTCACCCTTAGAGAATGTGGCTCTGCAGTTAAGTAATGGACATACTATTCCTCGGAAAAATTTAGGCTGATTCAACCAACTTAAAGGTAACTTTAGAAATTAAAATTTTTATGCTGATTTAATTTTCTCTATGTATACACGTTAATGCAATTTATCAATACAGCATCGTTATCATTTTAAGCACATTTTTACAATACCTAATTCTTCCTCCATTGTGGAACCCTTATTTTGTGAGCTGGAAACTCCCAAGACTCTGTTGAACAATATAGAAAAGGCACTGCCCCAGACACCTATAATAAAGCAACAACAGAGAATAACTTAGAATGCACCAGAGTTTAAAACTGTCAGACAAACTAGTGGTAGGTTTTGACCACTTACCCATTAAGAAATGCAAGGGGTTTTCTTCATATTTCTTTACAACTTTCCCCATAAAAAATTTGCTTCCAAATAAGTCAGGAGTCATGAAAGTACCATATTTTGCCATGCCGATCTCATATGGAGTAAATTCAACCCAATCTGAAAGCATTAAAAAAATTCAATCCATTCATAGAAAATATTACAGAAATGTGCACAGTTATAGATCACTTCAACAGTGATTATTCTCATTCATTTATTTAAAATATTTTAAAAATTTTTTAA
>NW_005302698.1:0-719 GCF_000412655.1 Myotis brandtii
AACTGTGTGGAGGGCGAAAAATCTGACTCTCTTTACTTAGGGAAAAAAGTATGGAACATCAGCTCAATATGAAGGTAAAGAAAATTAAAATTTGGTTGAAAATGGAGAAATTAGGTTTTCAAATTGTCAAAGGATTGTGGGAGTTTTAGTAATTGTAATCAATAAGGAGAGGTTTGAATTTGGGATGTTTGGAAATGATACATCTGGTGGGTATTCAAAGTCTAAAGATTAGTCATGAAAATGGATGCTAAATGGAGTGGATTTGAGGAGATTGAAATGTGGAAAGATCTTAAGGTTTTGGGTGGATCATCCATGGGGATGCTGAAGATATTTTTCATGAGAGTGGATCTTGGGGTAGAGAGGGAGAGTGTGAGCTAAAGTCTTCGGTAAATGAGAGTGAATGATCAAGAGATTGGTAGAATAGTCCAAAGGAAAAAAGAAATTGGTGTAAGTAAAAAGGTAGAAGACACTTTACAAATTGGAGGAAGAATATTAATCTGGAATCTGCACTGAAGGATCAAAAAAAAAAATACTGGCTCTACCTCTGGTCCCAAGGAACATAGAAAATGAGAAAGGACAATTAATGATCTACACTGGTCATGCTAAATAATATCAAAGGATATGAATAGTACTTACCCACTGTTGAAAGGGGTAAATATGATAACGCATGTAGAACATCCAGCACAGGCCAGGAACACATACTATGCTCTGTAAATATT
>NW_005302699.1:0-719 GCF_000412655.1 Myotis brandtii
GAGTGTCAAGTTCTCTGCCAGCCCTTCCCCTCCACACCCACTGGGGAGGCGCTCGCGGCTGAATGGATGCGTCGGGGGCGGGATGGGATATGCTGAGAAGTATCCATTCGGGTGGGTGCTGCCGTGTGAAGGTCATGCAGTGGGAACGAGAAGCCGTTGGAGTACATGGTCAGGTATGTAGGTAAGAACGTTCGAGAACGAATCCGAGGTTTGGCCAGTCTGACTTGTTCTTTTTCTCTCCCCCTTTTTCTTTTGCAGTCAACTTTGACCATTTTCAGATCCTGCGGGCCATTGGCAAAGGGAGTTTTGGAAAGGTAAGGAGGATGGTTCTTACAGAATTTCATCTGCAAAGTGCCCAAGTCCCTCCCATCCATTGGGCTCGTGCGTGGACGCCTGGCTTTCTGTGGGTCTCTGGGCCCTGCTGGATGGAAAGATTTGGGCTTGCCTCTTTCGAAATGTGAAAGGAAGTCGGAATGGTTTCCTTTGGACCCGCTGTAATTTCATCCTGAGAATTAACTTCCCCGCGGCGCCCGGGTTAGGTGAATCACAGTGGTAATTATTTCAAGATCCCTGATGCTGCTGCTCTCTCTGGGTTCTAAATAAGGAGAGTGGAAAAAACCCACAGACGTACGAGATGGCCCACATCGGCTCCTTCCTGCCCACAGGCATTTTATTTTATTTTATTTTTTTTGTTAATCCTCACCCGAGGATACTTTTCC
>NW_005302700.1:0-719 GCF_000412655.1 Myotis brandtii
GCAAATATTTAGCAAGCAAGTTGTGATATTGTGATATATAATATTAAGAAATATGTATTTGGTCTTAGTCCCCTTCTGGCACAGAGCTCCTAAGACCCTTGGTATTGCCTATGATAAAAGTGAACAGGGTTTCTTTTGTTATGTTAATGAAGTGACTTTTTAGAATGTACTTTAAGATGGGGACTGGTTACCAGAAGAACCAACCAGGTGATTGGAAGGTTGGAACTTTCAGTCCCACCCCCTGGACCTCCAGGAAGAAGAGAGGAGCTGGGGGTTAAATTGATGGCCAATGGCCAATGATTTAATCACTCATGACTATATAATAAAGCCTCTGTAAGAATCCAAAAGGACAGGATGGGCAGCTTCAGGGTGGGTGAGCACATAGCAATTTGGGAAGAATGGCAACGCAGAGAGCATGGAAGCTCCTCGCCTCTTCCCCATCCTTGCCCTAGGCGCCTCTTCCATCTGGCCATGCCTGAGTTATATCCTTTTATAATAACCTGATAATCTAGTAAGTAAAATATTTCTCAGAGTTCTGTGAGCAGCTCTAGTAAATTAATTAAACCCACAGAAGGGGTTGTGGGAATCTCCCCTCAACAGACAATCCATCAGAAGCACAGGCGGTGACCTGGGTTAGCAACTGGCCCCTGAAAGACTGTGCTCTCAACCCGTGGAATCTGAAGATATCTCTGGGTAGATAGTGTCAGAATTGAGTTAAA
>NW_005302701.1:0-719 GCF_000412655.1 Myotis brandtii
TTCCTCTTTGAAATCAATAAAAATATATTTTAAAAACTCACTAATTCTTACTTATTCAGAAAGTTATTCTTTGACCTCATATAAGCATTGGTAAGAATTTACCAGATACAATAATGAAAATAATAGTGATGTACAATTTATTGTGGACTTTCTATGATTCAAGCATGGTGCTGAGAGCTTTATATACATTAGCTGCCCCCCCCCCATGATATTCTTCCCATTTTATAAGTGAAGAAATTGACTTTTAAAGTCACAGGGCTAGATGGTACAGCCAGAATTTAAACTTTCTGATTCTAAAGTCCATGTGCTAGTTATTATGCTCTACTGACTTCAATGAAAATGACATTTGTACATTAATTTGGAACATTTTAAGTATTTTTGAAATCAATTTTAAGGTTTACACTATGTCATTAAATTGTTCTATTCAGAGAAAAACAGCCTCTCTAGACGATGTTAAAGGATTACTAGTATACTGCTTATAACCCTTTTTATTCTCTGCAGATTTTTAATGGCCAGAAAAGGGGCTCATTTCATCTCGAGTAATGCAATAATTCCCTGAATGTTTTCATATTCTAAGTATCCTAAGTTCCACATGCCTATCTTTCTATTTTAGGTTGACCTTAAAACTATAAGTGAAATAAGCTAATAGACAATTAATTTTGTTATGAAACAGATACCAAGGCATACAAACACTAAAGCATGCTTGAAAACGCAGAATA
>NW_005302702.1:0-719 GCF_000412655.1 Myotis brandtii
GTCCTGGTCCTGGGCTGGGCTGGGCTGGGCTGGGCTGGAGGCTGCGGCTGCCTCTCCGCTGGCCTCGGTGGCTGAGCCTGCCAGGAAAGTTGCTTTGCTGCACCCAGGCCCTGGATGGCCGTCGCACAGACCCCACGATGACAGCTGGCCGGGACGGAGGTCTGCTTGGGCACGAGGTGCTGATGCAGGCTAGTCCTAGGTTGGGATGGGGGGCTGAGGTCAACCCCGGGTGGCATCCAGGTGCGGGGGTCCCCATTAGTGGGGGAGGAACTTCACTGGGAGGAGAGAAGGAAGGTCCCAGGCCTCCTGCACTGACCTCTAGTTCTTGGCTCCCCTTTGCTGTTTTCGGGTGAATTATGGAACGTCTTTGCAGCACCTTTGTTGGTCTGGGTCTGGACGGCAAACTGGGGGGTGGGAGAGGGTTCCCCTTTCTCTTGTCGGTCAGACAGAAAGTCTACCTGGCAGCCAGGCTCTCAGTATTGGTTGGCGGTAGTACTGCTGTGATGACAGGTTTCCAAACTATTGCCAAAGGCTTGTCTCTGTCCCAATAGATCACAGTTAAGCAAAGTCAGGCCCGAAGTGAAGGAAATCTTGTGAGCTCTTGACTTTGCATTCCCAGCCTCTGGTTCCTACTGGCTACCTGGGCCACACGGCCTCAGACTCTTCTGCCACAGTGTCTCCCCTTACCTTACCTCTGTGAGCTAACAGCTGTTTTTCCT
>NW_005302703.1:0-719 GCF_000412655.1 Myotis brandtii
GGGGAGAGAAGCTGGGCCTCTCAAGGCTGCCAGGGTTGAGACTCCTTGCAGGGAGTGGCAGGGAGTGACAATGGGAAGGGCCTCCCCCTCTCCCTCCAGGACCAGATGGGAACTGGGCTGGGCAGAAAAGCCCAACTGGGGCAGCGCTGGGGTCTGGGCAGAAGAGAGTTATTCAGTGAAAGCGAGGAGGCTGCAGCCGCCGCTCATTTGCATCATAAGTGATTGGTTTTCCCTGCTCGTCCCTCATTAGGACACAATGGACAGTTGTTTGCTGGCGCAGCAGATCCATTTACCAGGGGGGAGAAGAGACAGCGCAAGAGTGATGGGCCGTAGCGGGGAGGTGGCAAGCCCACCTTCCCTCCCCTGTGCTCCCCAGGCCACTGGGACTCTCACACAATGAGAAGGGACCTCAGAGAGCAAACCCACCCCATCCTTTTACAGACGAGGAGACGAAGATGCTGAAAGGGGCTGAGACTTGCTAAAGTCCAACGGGGAGTTCCTGGCTCACCTGGGGCTTTTAGAGTCTACAGTCTAGATTCTAGACTCATTCCGGGCTGCATTCCACTTGGCTGCAATACCTCCCCCCTGTCCAGCTGGCTCGGGGTTCTTTCTCTCTGTGGTTTCTTTCCTTCCACTCCAGGCCTTGGTTTCTACCAGTTTTCTCTCCTGTGGCCATCGAATCGCTTCTTTCTCCGTTCCTGCCCCTCTATCATTTCCTC
>NW_005302704.1:0-719 GCF_000412655.1 Myotis brandtii
TGATGTGGTGTCTGTCAGGGTTCTCCATTATAAAGCTACTCCTTTTTATTCCCTTTCTATAATGTGCCCTTTGGAAGACGGTCACTATGCATACCCACACTTAAGGACTGGGGAGTTCTCTTTTACCTCCATGAGTTGTTGCCCAAAGAGGTGGGCACCTTGAATTTATTATGTTTAAATGAAATTTTATGATGATTATAGTCACTGAAGTTCCAGATTCCTTTTATCAAGACTGCGGGAGAAACGTGAAGAACCAAGAAAGGAAAAAGTGGATAGTCAATAATTGTTGATTGACTAACTGAATGACTGGTTGCCCACAATTCAGTAATTGGAAGTTAATGGTTGGTTCAACAAAGAATTTCAGAATGAATAATGATCTGGATTTGTTTCCTGGTATTCCAAAAGTTGACTTCATAATAGCTAGAAATAGCCCTGGTATTTGAATTGTATGCATCATTTCACCAAATGATTTCTAGGGCAGCAAACCTTATGAGTTAGAACTTTGGTTTCTGCCATTAAACACACATGTTCAAAACCACTCTGTGTGACTCATTGTCTCATCTCTAATATATTAGCAGCACCTACCTTCTGGGAGAGCTGTGAGGAGCACTTGGAAAGCTCTTGGTATAATTCCTAGTACCCAGGAATTGCTGTAAAACATTTAATCTTCATCATTCTTGCACATATTACAATATTTCTGGACTCTTTATTTTAAAAAA
>NW_005302705.1:0-719 GCF_000412655.1 Myotis brandtii
AAATTACATAAAGACATTTCTGTGTGAGTGAAAGAAACATGGTTCTGGAACAAGGCTCACTAGCAACTCCCCTGGGCATGGAATTATAAAGGTGACTCACTGCCTCCTGGGGGACAGGTCCCTGCTCTTAATTTGTTTGTCAAAGTTGTGGAAGGAAGAGGTAGGGCTGATGGTTATGTATAGCCTGTGGGCATTGGAAGGCCAGCCCAAATAAAAGTAGTTTTGTATATTTGTCTGGCTAATTAGAAGGAGTATTTCTAACCTCATTAAAAGAAAAGACGCTATAACCTCACAGTCTGTTTGGAAACAGGAAGGGAAACAATAAAAAGAAGGGCATGTTTCATAGCAGTTTTAATCATTTAAACCACATTTATTCAGTTGGCAAAAGGTTTCTTAGTCCCTAAGGTTTAGGCAGCAGGTTCTTGTAAACCGTGAACCTGTTCTGGGGGTTTCGGGGACACAAATGTAATGGGAACCTCTACATATCAACCATAAAGGACTTAGACATATTACAAAAGAAGACAAATGACCAAAACCACCTGAAAGGATGCTAAATATCCTTTGTCATCAGGGAAATGCAAACAAAAATCACAATGAGGTACCCACCAGAATAACTAAAATAAAAAAGATTGCTCACACCAAATGGTGATGGTGTTGATGGTGATATGAATCAACTGCAATGCTCATACACAATTGAGTATGTGGGAGTGTAAAATGGC
>NW_005302706.1:0-719 GCF_000412655.1 Myotis brandtii
ATATGGAAATAGATTCTTTGAGGGTGATCACATTAAGATGAGATCATCAGAGTGGACCCTAATCCAACATGACTGGTGTCCTTAGAAAACAAAGAACATGACACAGAGACAGACATGCACAGAGGGAAGACGATGGGAAGTCACAGGGAGAATGCCATCTACGAGCCAATGAACACAAGAGGCCACCAGAAGGTAGGAAAACAGCCTGGGACAGATCCTCCCACACAGCCTCCTGAAGGAACCACCCCCACCAATACCTTGATCTCCATAATTGTGAGGCAATAAATTTCTGATGTTCTAAGCCACCCAGTTTGTGACACTTTGTTAGGTAAACCCTAGGAAAACACCATCCAACATGCATACTTTTTAAAGAAAATTTGGTTGTATGCGTTTGTCAGCATCCACTTCAGAGTCCTCCACTGAGCAGGCTGGCACCAAGGCACCCCACAAGGACTGGCATCATCCACATGCAGATGGGATTGACTATCCACATGTCCACCTCAGCCCAGTGTAGTCAGCTCGAGTGTCCAGTGCATGTGTCGCAGGCACAGCAAGGAGGGATAATGTGTTCTGAGGCTGTGTGGAGTCTAGTACAAGAGCACCTTGGGCCCTGGCAGGTGTGGCCTAGTTGGTTGGAGTGTTGTTCGATTCTCAGTCAGAGCATATACCAGGTTGCAGGAAACAGCCAATTGATGTTTCTCTCTCACATCGATGTTTCT
>NW_005302707.1:0-719 GCF_000412655.1 Myotis brandtii
CATGCTGTTGGCAGCTCTTTGCTACAAGGCGATCGGTGGAGCAGTTGGGGAAGGTGTGGTAATAAGAGATGCCGTCTTCCCCTCACACCAAATGGAACAGTTCCATGGAGTGTGTGCCCTGCCGTTTCACTATTAATAGAGCCACGCCGCTTCCCCTCCCTGCTGCCAGAGTCTCTGTAAAAGATGATGTCTAGATTTTTATGCAGATATTCTGACTCCCACCGCTTCTCCTTCCCCTCAACCTTGCTGAGCATAATCTATATCTTATTTTCAAATATAGAATAGTCTATTTTTTATGACAATATTTCCTTCGGGGATATGGCTCCAGCTGATCTATATGAGGATGGATAGTGCTTCATCAACAAAAACTTGCTGAGCGGATCTAGTGGGCACTATGTACTAGGAGCAGGTGTCGTGGGGCGACACGCCATCCCTGCCCTCAAGAAATTTATTTTTCTAAAGGGGAGCTCACCATCTCCCAGAGTTAATAGCCTCCCTCTGAAGGAATTCTCCCACACAGGTACTCTGTCTTCTGTGTTTTTCTTCCAGGCTGCATCTCTCTTTCTATTGAGAGACTAAGAATGTACCTCGGATTTTTCAGGGATACAGTTTATCAGGATAAACATACTCAGATCTGCCTGACTGTCATATCCACCAGGCACTTGGGCATTTTTATGGACTCTCTTGAGCCTAAAGTCTCAAGCTCTAAGGACATTTTA
>NW_005302708.1:0-719 GCF_000412655.1 Myotis brandtii
TACAATCACTCTCCTATTCATCCAGATGTGTAACTGTGGGTTAACTTGTATATTTGGGAGAAGGAAAAGAGAAGATGTTTTTAGTTTTTACTCCACACCTACCCATTTTTTAATTTCAATCTGTTCTTTCCTGTCACTTTCTAACCAATCCCCTTAGCATTCAGGGTTTTCCCCTTCCAATCTATCCCGTATAGAGTTGGCATATTGCTTTTAGAATATCATCTGCACTAATGTCACATCCCTGCTCAAAAACCTTCATTGGTTCACCATCTATGGAATAAATCTAAACCTGTCATTCTAGCATTCAAGTTAATCCACAAAGCTTAAGATACTTTCCAACTTTATCTCCTGACTCTACAATACATGTTTTCTGCTACAGCCAGACCACTGTCCTCACTGTTCACAAAACATACTTAAGCCTTTCCTCCTCCATATTCAACACCTCCCGGGATCCTTCTCCCCCACCAACCACCAACTGCCCCCATTTTCTTCTCTAATTGGCCCACTTCACCCTATTTAAGGTAAACCTGTAGTACTACCTCCTCCCAATTTTTTTCTTTGACTCTTCCAACCAACACTCAAACCTCTCAGAAAGCATGTTGGCACTCATCATGATTTGATTTGATAAAATGAGTATATTTTATCTCATTTTGCTTTAAAAAGTAAGTGTATTTTATCTCTGAAAACAAATTCAATTTCCTTAAGGTTGGAGACCTCAT
>NW_005302709.1:0-719 GCF_000412655.1 Myotis brandtii
ATGCCCAACCAACTGAGCCACACTGGCCAGGGCTAGGCACAACTTTTTAATTACTTAACCTATAGTAGTTCATTTAATCTTCACAGCCTTCCTATGAAATCAGTTATTATTTTAATACCATGCTATAGTTGAGGAAACTGAGGCACAGAGAGTATATTGTTGAGTATATTGCCCAAGGTCACAGCATCAGTAAGTCAGAGAACTGGGATTCACAAAAGAAAATGTGACCCTGGAGCTCAGGCTCTTATATATGTACCCATAAAATACATAAATTAAATATCTGCAAAAACTATGTCCTTTTTCACCCCTGCAGGTATCTTGATATGCTGAGTGATGATAGGGACCCTCAAGTGTCTTGTTACATCACAGCGCCTTCATACCTTCTACAACATCTAGAATGCCGAATAATTAACAGCATGAGTTCTTTGATAGTGAGTGATAATGAAGAGTTGGTCAGCAATGTCATCACTATTGAGTGCTCAGATATGGAAATGAGAATTCCATTTCCAATATGCATTGCAATTCCATTTACCGCATGTTACAGGGGAAATTACAAAGACATCATGGTGAAAATGTCTGACATAAACCTTCAGTCAAGTTACCTAACCCCAAGTTCCCTGGACGGAATGAGAGGAAGTTACAAGGTTGGTAAAACATTGGCTACATCTACACTTGCTGTTTGATTCCTTCTCTAAATATTGCTTACACTACCAGATTGT
>NW_005302710.1:0-719 GCF_000412655.1 Myotis brandtii
CATATTACCTCTTTATTATATAAGATAGGATATCTCAATAGAGTTTTTGGGGGGGGAAGCAAGGAGATATTTACTTTAAATTTTTAATCCTCCCCCATATCTAATAGCTCAACCCAAAACTAATGTGTAATGTTGAAATGGAATTTTTCCTATCTATATATAGAAAGTAATCATTATATTGATACTCAGGCTAAATCTTTCCTTTAGAAGGTGTTTGATGTAAACACCTTTGGGCAGTGTGTGCTTTAGGATAGTGGGATTTTATGTCCCCATTTTACTTTTTATATGATGGTATGTTGTCATCAGATGCAGTGCTGCCTGTTTCCAACCTCAGCTCCTCCCACTCTCTCCTCACACAGCCCTGCAGCTGCCCTGGCTTTCATTTTGTTACTCTGACCTCCCAGCAGGTCTCCTGGGTTGGGCCCCTCCACCGGGCCCCTCCTGTCAGAAGGCTTCTTGTGGTTCAGGATCTGGTTCCAATGTCACCTCCCCAGGGAGGCCCTCAAGAGCTATGCATGGATGTGTCAGCTGCCCTTCTGCCCTACTCTTTGGTCCATTGTTCTGTTCTTTATAGCACTTATCATCACCTGCAATGGTCTTGTTCATTAGTTCATGTATTGATTTTCCATCTGCTCTCAGAAGAAAGTTGGAGGAGGGCAGAGGTTTTGCCTTTCTTGTTTACTCCTGTATCTCCAGAATCTTCAAATTCACCAGCCCTT
>NW_005302711.1:0-719 GCF_000412655.1 Myotis brandtii
GTGCAGCCAAGGTTGAGAACCACTGCTCTAGAGAATGCTGCCGCTGCTGACCAGGGCAGCTGCTGCTCACCCAGCCGGCTTCACTCAGTCATGTGAGCTCCCTGGGCAGGGAGGGAGGCATCTGGGTGAGATCCAGGCATAGCGCTTCTGGCCTGAGCATGAAGATTATCTCATCCATCATGACGCAGGAAAGGCATCAGATAATTGTGTGGTGGCTTAAGACATTTTCTCTGCATCGACAATGGCTTTGCTGTTGGTTTCACAGTCACCTGTTCTCACATTACTTGGTCCTTCGAGCAATTACACTCAGCACCCTTGACAGAATAGGGAGGTGCTGTGATGCTGAAATTAACCCATATTTTACACTTGCCCGCTGTCCTGTGTGGTACACGGCTGCCGTGAAGTGCACAGAACGAAGACATGTGCCCACGTGCTGTGTCTTGTGTGCAATTCAGGGCCTGCTCAGCCGCTGCTGCAGTTCCCAGCTCCTCGGTGCTTGTTTGCCTTTCCAGGCCTCCGCGAAAGGTTGCAAACACCAGCTACGCGCTAAGAGCTACTAAATCCCATGGACAAATACCAGCTAAGCTGCTGGAGAGGTTTTTTCCTTCAGTCCTTTTTCAAAGGCCAAAAATGGGTCAGCCGCAAGGCAAATAGTAATTTTAAACTTCTGGGGAAACATGGATTCTATGTGATGTGATCAGTTTCTCTGTATTTAGATC
>NW_005302712.1:0-719 GCF_000412655.1 Myotis brandtii
CCCGCTGGAAAGCCCATAAGCAGATCCCATTTTAATAACAGTTTGTTTCCTTGGGGGCTTTTTTTCTTTTTAAGTTTATTTTTGGTTGTTGTTGCCATTTGAAACTCCACCAGTTTAAAGGACTGAAAACGTGAAAGAATTCAACAGCTTAACCAACCACACTGTGACAGGAGTTCTTACCTCGGGGCCCACGAATGGGTGTGAGTGGGGGCATGGCTAGAGGCCTGGGAACTTCCTCAAATTCCAGGCCGTGTCAATGGGATTTTTCTGGGACTAGGCTCCCTGGCTTTTGACGTGGGGTTATGGACTGTGTGACCTTTGCAAAAGGGTGAAATGAGTCAGACGCCCGAGTGCCCTTGAAGCACCCCCTCTCCCGCCCCAGCTGTCTCTGGGCGGAATAGTAGGGTGATCCCAGAATGCTCAGCACATGCACATTTACATGTGAATGCAGGCAGGCACAGCTAGGTCACCCGGGTAGTTGGATTAGTCCCATTTGGGTGACCTCTGCCTCCACTTCATCTGCATTAGATGTGAATGGACAAAGAGTTAGTACAGAGCCAGGGCTTTGCAAGACAGACATGAGCTGGAGCCATGGCTCACCACTTCCTGGCGTGACATGCAGTAGCTTCCTCTTTAAACTGTGGTATCTTCATCTGTAAAATTGGAACAAGACCAAGTTCATAGGGCAGCATGAAGATGTGGCCATTTTTATTCATAGG
>NW_005302713.1:0-719 GCF_000412655.1 Myotis brandtii
CCATTCCTTGCAGCCAAAGTGTCTGCCTATGTGGCAGGATTTATTGCACATGGGGATGATGTCAGAGTATTTCTGATCCTGAAAGATACCTATCTAAAGCAAAAACTCATTGATTAATTTTGATTATGTCAATGACAATACGGTTACATATTTGAACAATTCTTGAGACATCTGGACTGCATTCAAGCAGTTTATAGCTGAATTTTTGCTCCAAATTTTTGTTATTGACTTGCTATCAGCTTGGATTTCAGCAGTTTCATGAAAGAGAGGCATATAGACAGAAATTTAGGGCAATTTTGCGATTAATATGCCACTTCTCAAATTCTAGTTAGATTGTGTCTTTTTCAATAGCATAATTTTCTTTCAGGTCTGTGAAAGGAAATTCCTCTTTAACCAAGCTGCACAGATAGGAGAGATACTTGGTAACTCAAACACATCTTGAGGTTTGCACACCAAAAACAGCTGCAGAAACTTAAAGTATTTTTCATATTCATCAAAATATGTCGTCCAAAATTTGGACTTTATTTTTACCAAAGCAGTACAGCAACTCCTCAAAACCTTTAATTACATGAAGCTTAGAAAAGTTGCCATGAGCCCACTTCATTTGCCTGACTTGAGCCTGAGATCTCCACTTCCTGAAATAAAAGGTCTTCTTTTCCCCTGGGATTTCAAGCTCAGTATATTCAGATGTTTCATCAGACCAGCAAGAAAGGACAATC
>NW_005302714.1:0-719 GCF_000412655.1 Myotis brandtii
GTGTAGATACTTACTGTAAGGTAAAATGAGCTATGTCAGGTGTGATTATTTCTGCTGCAAGTAACAGAAAACCTCATTTCTATTATCTTAAAAATTAAGGTCATTTCTTGGCCCATGTAACTGAAAAGTCTGAGGGGAAATGAACAATGGCTTCAGGTAGTGCTTAAGCCAAGAGCTTTACAAACATCTCCAATGATCCTGTGTCTTCCTTTTGTCTGCTCTGTGTTACATGATGTGGGTTTTATTCGATAGTGGGGTCCCCTCGTAGGTGTGAGGAGGATTTCTCTCATATCTAGTGTAAAATGGCCATCGGAGCTCAGCATTCCATGCAAAGTTTTAAGTTTCATTCTACATGGCTTAGATTACATACCTGAACCTAATATGGCCATTATGATAAGTGACGGCTGGACCCATCCCAATCCTGAGCATTGGTTCAATTTACACACCCCTTAAGGCTGCCACTAGGTCAGATGTGGGTTCTCAAAGGAAAATTTATGCTTTCCAGAAGGTGAGGCAAGAGACACCACAGTGGTACCTCAGCACAGTTGGGAAAGAGAGACAGCAAGAGAAAGTTAAGTCAAACATCTATTTAGGGGGAAAAATTAAATTCTTACATCAGATTATTTTTAAAATTCCAGCCTTATTGGTATACTAAAGTGTTAAGGCATTCTTCTCTTTAGTAAAGTAGGATATATACATACATATGTTTATATATATAT
>NW_005302715.1:0-719 GCF_000412655.1 Myotis brandtii
AAAGAGTGTCAGGCTTGGGGTCCCAAGGGCAGGTCCTCATCTCAGTCCAGACGTTTATTGTACAGTGACCTTGGCCAAGCCTCTCCCAACCTCATTTCTGCTATCTCTGGATTATCTCTTAGGGCTCCTCCGGCTGTGCTATCTATCCTGTGCTAAATCACCATTATTGTGGGAAATGGGCCACCACAGGAAGGAGGTGCAGCTGCAGGAGGGGCAGTAAGAAGAATGCCTTAGGGCAGGGGTCTAAGTTAGGCTGGATGGGTCTGAATGCTGCCCCTGCTGCTGGAATCCTGTGTGATTTTCACTTAGTGTCTTAATGTCTCTGAGCCAAGTAGAAAGATATGTATGTGTGTGCATATGTATACATGCACACTCCTATATATGAATAAATAACAGGATACGATAACTGTCTTGAAAGGTAGTCGTGAGAATATGTGAGGAAATGTGTGCCAAAGGCTCGCTGGATCATTAATGCTCATTATTGGCAGCAGGGGCAGGGGAAGTGGGAGGTCATTTTTGCATCTCTCTTTCCTCATTGATTTGGAAATTAATTGTGCAAACACTTTAAAAACACCTTGTCAAGATTTAACACGCTCTATGAAACAGACACCAGCCCCGCGAGTCTAGGAGTTCCCTGACAGGAGTCCTGCCCTGTCCCCTTAGCACCGTCAGCATCTCTTCCCAGGCCCAGCACAGAGAAGGGGATCAGAGCATGTTAT
>NW_005302716.1:0-719 GCF_000412655.1 Myotis brandtii
GCTGACATCCTCTACTCTGAGGTGTGCTCAAAGGTCTTCCTGAGCTAAAATATCCTTTCTATTGTCTCCTTGGCTCTTTTCCTAAAGACACTCATTTTTAACTGCCTGGGGTCTCCCCTCAGGCAACGAATCCGAATGTCAGTGGAGAAGGGGCTCCAGCCTTTTTTAGATGATCTTTAGATGGTTCTAAGGCCATGGCTGAGAACCGCTAGGTTACGACATTATCTCCTGAGTCATATTTAAGGCAATGGCATATTTAAGACACTGCACACAATCCTGGCCATTAGCTTTGCATCATCTTCCAGTTTAGACAAGAACCAGAAGAACAGGCTATGGCACGGATACAGTCGGGAAGGTTCAGTGGAACTTGGAGTCTGGAAATTCAGTCAGAGGACAGAGCTGCACCGTGAAGGAAGGTGTGAAAGCCAATGAGCAGCTGCCACTAAAGTGGGCACCTGGGGGACAGGGGAATGACCTGGGGAAGCAGCAGGTGGAGGAAGTGGGTTGCAAGCAGAAGTGGGGGAAAGGGACCTGGTATCTTTGCAGGGCCAATGGACAGGGCACTGCGCTAAACCTTCTGTTGCTGAGCTCACTCGATTCTCACAACCACCCTCTCAAACGGGAGCTATTTTCCCACGTGGACAATGAGGAAATTGAGACAGCCATTAAGTAACTTTCCACCAACACAGTAGGTGAGGTGGGTTTGAATCCACACTCGT
>NW_005302717.1:0-719 GCF_000412655.1 Myotis brandtii
ATTGTAAAATTTTATCTATGTAAGTTTCAAGGAAAAGAAAGCTAATCTATAGAACCTGACAGCAAATCAAAAGACCAGAATGAAGGAAGTGTGCCTGCAAGGAACAGGGATGACCTTGGCAGGATGGAATTGTTCTGTGTTTGATTGTGGTGATTTCAGATGTGTGTTTATTTGTTAAAAACCTGTCAAATGTGTAAACTTCAAATGGGCTTGTTTTATTATTGCAAATTATGTCTCATTGATGTTGATTTAGAAAACATAAGTAATTATAGCTAACTGTGTAAAAGCCACAGAAAGAAAATGATTTCTAGATGACTTCGGAATAGATTACTTTGACCACATATCATGAATGGGATATTTTTTGAGGCCTCTAAAGTTGAAAGTAAACTAGAACATATGAACAAATGAATCTAAGTATATATAAAATTGATAATATATTCACAAAGAGAGACTATTTCAAGGGATATAATAGTGACGGTATCCTTAGTGAGATATACTCTAAAGACAA
Organism: Myotis brandtii; assembly: GCF_000412655.1. NCBI lineage: Eukaryota > Metazoa > Chordata > Mammalia > Chiroptera > Vespertilionidae > Myotis > Myotis brandtii. The sequence goes on from NW_005302717.1 coordinate 509, forward strand.
AATAACTGCAAAACAATTTTAATCAGCACAGAGTAGTTTTGTTTTTAGAACTAGAATAGTGTTGGTTTTGCTATCTTAAAACCATTTTATTTAAATGAGAGGGTAAAGTAAATAAACAATTATGTTATTATAATTTGAAACCATGACTTCCAATGCAAGAGATAAGTACAACTATAAAAATTTTAAAATGTAAACATTTAGGGCTTAATTT
>NW_005302718.1:0-719 GCF_000412655.1 Myotis brandtii
ACACTGAAATGGTTGCTTAGCAACTGCTTCCTGCATTACATGATGTTGTTATGATTTCCACCTGCTGGAGAAAAACATCAATAAAATCCTTTGCCAATCAAAAAAATTTTTTCCTAGCTGCTGTTGAATAAATGCACCCCAAATCTAGAGGACTCATTTATGAAAAAGTTCAATACCACTGATAGGACACATTGATTTACTAAGTAGTCCCAATTAATGTTGGACAGCTAAGAGAGCAGTCTAGAGTGGCCATGCTGATATGGTTTTTGTCTGTTTGTTTGTTTTTAGTTCAACATCAGCTTCATTACAAAAATTTTGTAGTTTAATACTTGGCATATTCAAAACTTATAAATTTTAACAAATACAGCTTCTATTTCAATTGGTATATAATGCAACTTCTTTAAGTGAAATTATGACTTCCATTTACACTTTAACCAACTCCAATTACATTTCTGCTTCATATTTTAATTTTAAATTAGACATCTTAAATTAGTAACATACACAATGTTCCGACAAGCTTATACAGCATTATCACAGTATTTATAGTTCATATTTTAAACCAAATGTATGGGAAGATTCACAATAATGTCAGGTGTTTCAGCTTAATCAGACTCCATTTCTGTTTTCATTACCAAAACGCATTATAGGTTTTGCTTCACTTTTTGTACATGAACACTAGAACCTGAAATAAAAAATTGGCAAAGTTGTTTTCTTCCCTG
>NW_005302719.1:0-719 GCF_000412655.1 Myotis brandtii
AGGAGAGGGATGGCTGGATCTACTCAGGAGGTAGGCCCTGATTCAGCCATTTGCAAGGGTGAGCAAGTAACTGACCATATAATACAAAGGAAGGGCAAAAGCCAGGGCCACACATGAGCGAGGAGTTTTCTACACAGTAACCCTGCCCACCAGCAAAAAAAGGCTGCAATGAATGTTCTGGGCAGGACTAGGAAGGAGTGAGCAGATGGGCAGAGGCATAGGAAAAGAAGGAAGTTCCTTCCTCACCTATCAGTTTTAAAGGTTCTCCCCAGACTCAGTAACTGCTTAAGAACCGGGCATATCAGGGCTCAACTCAGCAGTCATCTTCCTTGTGAAAGCATAGGACAACCACCGCCAAGACAAAGCACTGTATGAATCATTTGAGAATAATAATTCTGACTAGTTATAAATGTATTTTGAGTTCAGAGAAGAAAGGTAAACATGATCTGAAAAGATTAGAAAAACCTCCTGAATGAGGCTGAATTTGGACTGACCTTGGAGAATAGGTAATATTTCATAAGGTAATAATAAGCTTTAGAAAAGTAGGGCTTTAGATATGAATACGTATATCCATTTAACAACAGGTAAAAAAACAAGAGAATACATTTCAATAAAGGTAAGAACATAAGCAAAGGAGCAGAAACATGATTCAACATGACTTGCTTGGGGATGAGAAAGCTAATTTTTTAAAATTTATCTTTACTGTTGAAAGTATTACA
>NW_005302720.1:0-719 GCF_000412655.1 Myotis brandtii
TGTATGTCACTCTCTTTCCCACGATATAAAAAGTTATTTTGAAGGAGAAAAGCTTTATAAAAAGACCCCTGGTCCACTAAAACCTCAGCATCATTCATTCCTTAGGACTTTGGAAAATAAAGGACTTTATGTGCCTACTGACTGAAGAGCAGGAAGGACACTCAGCAGACGTCTGGCTAGTAACCTTAACATGTTTGTGGCTGCTAAATTCTCTTTGTCAAACAAAAATCTTAACCCAGACTTACTAAGTGAAGGAGGTTGGAACTGCGGATGGCTCTCACTCCTGTCCTACTCACCTTTCCCCCTCACCACACTGCTGTGTGATCTTGGGCAAGTTGCTAACTATATGTCCCAGTGTCTTGCTCTGCTGACAGGGAAGGTACCAGGACCTGCTACTTGGAATTGGTGCAAGGATTAAACAAGAGGGTACAGTAAACCCTTAGCTCCATGCCTGGACAACAGCAATCCCTCATACCTGTTGCCATGACTGTGTTTATCACTAATGGCAGAATGAAGACTAGAGACCTCCCGATTCCTCTTCGGGGCTTTCACATTTACACTGAAACATATACAATCTGTCTTAGCTTTGTCTTACTGTTATTCTCACTATTCTCTTACTTGCTGATTCCTAGTTATATCACCAGCAGCCCAGGCAGTGGTCCCAGCCTGAACACCCATTCTATTAGCAAGCTAGTGCTGCACAAGCACACACACACACA
>NW_005302721.1:0-719 GCF_000412655.1 Myotis brandtii
TTAGCCCTAATTTCTGCATTTAAATTTTCTTATGTGGTCTCTGTTGTAGTGTGCATTGTTCATAGCCCTCTCAGTGTGTGTCTCTCCTTCACCCTTTCAGACACCGCCCCATTATTAAATCATGTATTTTTTCTCTTTCTGTAGAACTATACAATGCTCAGGGATGACCACATGCTTAGCTATGCTGATCCATGTGTACTAGCACCTCCTTTGTCAGAGATTGCCTAGGATTGGAGCTAAAACTTAATTCTGGCTATTGAGCTAAGAGAAGAAAAGTTCCAGAGGTTCCTTGGGATCCTGGGTTTTAGATACAGGGAATAAACATTCAATTTTTTACTATGAACTTTTTTGTGCCTAGATGTGAGGTCCATTCTACTAAAGGTCATTGAGTAAAAAGCTGATGTAGGAGAAGAGAAGACAAAAATGACCCGAGGGAATTGAAGCAAAGCCTGCTCTCCATTGAACTTTCAGTTATGTGACTTACTTGAAATATTTTGATGTTACTTACAGCTGAACAAATTCTAATTTGTACTCTCTTCTCTGATTCCAAAATATGTTGGTAATGCTTATTTTTCCTCTATATCTATCTTGGTCATTTCTTAGTTTACTGTATCTGTGAGGGTAAGAATATTAGTTTCCCTTTACAAATATTCCCTAATATATGACAAAGGAATAAAAGAAACAAACGTATTAAAATATATAATTTGGGTGTTTTTTTT
>NW_005302722.1:0-719 GCF_000412655.1 Myotis brandtii
TAGATCAATGGAACAAAACAGAGAACCCAGAAATCAACATGTAATACTTAAAGAAAAAACAGTATTAATGAGACATTTGATATTAATTTGTGGTACAAAGTATTTGTAATTCAGAAATCCAGTGTGTATTTTACATTTACAGTAACATCTCAGTTTGGACTAGACCTGTTTTAAGTGCTTATAGCCGCATGTGGCTAGTGTCTACTATAAAGGACAGCACAGGCCTAGAGCATTTTCAAAGATAGAAAAGAAGCTGGGTGTCTTGAAACTATAAGCAATCCCATGTGGGTAGAGCACGTGTGTTTGTGTGTGTGTATATGTGTGTGTATGTTTTGTGGCGGGAGTAGTAAATAGAAGAAAAGGGGACCAGAAAGATAGATTGGGGCAAGAATATGAAAGATGTTTGGCTTTATTGCATTGGAACCATTGAAAGTTTTCAGCAGAAGAATGACACTTTCACATCTGAATTTTAAGATTCTAACTCTGGAGATGATGTGAAAGGTAGATATAGGGAGGGTTGGAGATTGGAAGACAATTAAGGGACATAAATGACAGTTCATTCAAGAGCTGATGAGAACTTGAGCCTCTGGGTTTGAGGTGATGAGGAAAGAATTTGGTAGATATTTTTCAGTTAGTATTAGCAGGACTTGGCAGCCATTTGGATGTGGGAGTGAGAAAGAGTAAGTGTAAGTGACATTAGGTTTTGAGCATGTGCAATT
>NW_005302723.1:0-719 GCF_000412655.1 Myotis brandtii
TCATAGCGACTGGGTGACTGGACATTTGGTTGTTCGATTGCTTAGGCTTTTATATAGAGAGAGATGGTAAGCATTTCTGATCTAACTTTGTTTTTCTAACTCTCTAGAATGGATATTTAGAAAGTAATTCCCAAATTTGACCAGATTTGTGGCAATTATAACAACTTATTTTTCAGACATTTTTTCCTCCCAAAGCTTTTAAATCTCAACAGTTCAATACATAAAACCATATTCAAGAGCAAAGCAAAGATGGATAACACAAAGCCTGAACAGCTTCTAAAGCCAGAGGCTTCCAAGATTAACGTTTAAGTTTGTTATTGTTCTGTTGTCACTTATTTAGCCTAGGTGGCTTTGAGCACAGAAAATAAAATCTCTTTCTTCCATTGTTAGCACTGGCATCTTCACGGCATTTTATGTCATATTGATTTTATCCTAAGTGTTTACTGTAACCTTTATACAAACTCAGTCGACATTTTAAAAAGCTATTTGGAATATCTGATTACTTGCTCTTACTCATACATTGAAGAGTGCTCCTGCCTCAGAGTTTTTGCATAGTCCATTTCCTTTGCTTGTAACAGCCTTCTCCCAGATATCTCCATACTCCTTCACTTGCTGCCTTCAAGTCATAGAAGGAGGCTTCTCAAAGAGTTGACACTGCTGAGCATTCATTGCTCAGTGGTTAAGGGTCGACCTATGAACCAGGAGGTCACGGTTTGATT
>NW_005302724.1:0-719 GCF_000412655.1 Myotis brandtii
CAGGGCAGCACGTGGGCTGAGCTCAGGGAGGTGGCAGAGGAGCTGGCGACGAGGCGGCCTCTGCTCACGGGTGCTGCTTGGAGGGGCTCAAGAAAAAGGCAGAGGACCCTCTGCTGCCCGGGACCCCACGCCTGCCCCACCACAGTGACTGGGGACAAAGCAGAGGCTCCGGGCCCGGCGTGCAGACTCACCATGTGCTCCATGTTGGAGGCCGGGGGGTGCACCTGGCCCCGCAGCTTGTTGTGCAGCGTGAGGATCTCCTCCTGGTCCGACCTGGGGATGGCCCTGCGGGCCCGCGAGTGGGGCTCGTCCTGCCGGTACTTGCTGAGCAGCTTCTCTAAGTGCGTGACGTTGGGCAGGAAAAAGCCTTGGGCTCCGCAGACCAGCAGCACCAGCCCCAAGGGGACGAGGCCGTTCAGGATGTGGCTCATGGCTCCTCTCCTGCAGCCGGAACTGGGGCGGTGGGGCGGCCTGGGCTCCTGAGGCAGAGCTGGGTGCTCGAGCTCTGAAAGGAAGCAGAGGGCAGAGGGAGACGGTCGGTCAGTACTAAACCAGCTAAGGTGTTGGCTTGAGCAGTGACTGGAGTAGATAGTATTCGCCCCACTTTGCAGATGTGGAAACTGAGGCTCACAAAAGCTAAATCACCCAAGCCCCACCGACAGGAGATGGCGGAGCTGGGATTCGAGTGGAGGGTGTCCAGCAAGGCCAGCTGCCCGGAC
>NW_005302725.1:0-719 GCF_000412655.1 Myotis brandtii
GATAGTATGATGCAAACATTCAAATACTGTCAAATACTGTCCTTTGTCATCCTACCCCACTTAAGAGAATCACTGACAACAAGCTGAGATACAGCCTAATGTTTTCATATGTTCACAAGATGAAGAGAGCTGTTAATCAATTTCATATCTGTGACTATGAGATAATCAGCCTTCAGGAGTTAAGCACCACATAGATATTGAAAAGAAGGGGACCTCCTCCCTCCCATCTCAGGGTGCTGGCCATTTCCCTGTAAGGGCCGTTCACAATGGTTTCCTTACCTGCTGGAGGTACTTGGCTACTACCGCCCGGTGGCTATCTATGTGGCCCTTGGTCTCAATGACATTCCTGTCTCGTAACCGCTTCTCATAGTCCTACAGGTTAAAAAGGAATAATTTTATGATTTTAAACTACTAGTCCTTTCTCATGCCCTCCTGCGATTAGAGAATTTAGCACGTGTGGTTCAAGTTCATAAATGATGGTTCTAATTGTTTCTTCTGCCTTCCTCTGAACGTTTGGTTCAGAATTAGCCTTTGATGTGGGAGCCAGAATTCAGAGACAGTTGGTTGATGCCTTAGAAGTAGAAGAGCACCCTGTAATTAGAGGCCACACAGTAACAGTGGCTGTGGTTCAAGACACTAAGCTCACCCAGCAACTTTGCCAAAGCCTCTGCTTAGTATTTTATTGTTGTTGCTGTTAATCCTCACCTGAGGATATTTTT
>NW_005302726.1:0-719 GCF_000412655.1 Myotis brandtii
AATTAGCCTTGATCTTATTGCCTGAAGGCAGATGACTGCTCTACCAAGAGGTACTATTTATAACACAAAAATGTTTTACTTAATTTTTAAAAAGCTTTCCAGACTTGGCAAAAATATCTTCTTAGGAAACCATAACTTATTTTGTAAGTTATATAAATGTCTAATCACTGTACTGCACACCCGAAAGGAATATGATATTGCATGTCAACTAAAATTGAATAATTACACCCAAGAAAATACACTGTCACCACTAAGCAGTACATGCAAAAGCTCCCAAAGTCAAAATATTCAAAAGAACTTACAATGAAAAATGTATCCAACTCCCATGCCCACACTTGGGCCCCGTAATTCCCCTCCCGCAGGAAACACCGCAACCAGGTGTAACCGGGCTTTCATTCATCCGCCCAGAGAAATGCCATGCGTTTACACGTGCGCGCACACTCTCACTCTCACACACACACCCCTGGATACCTTGCTGCCCTTCTCACTGCCTGCTGACTGCTCCGCGTTGGCGCATAGAGCCGGGCCTGCTCTCCTTGTTAACGGCTGTGCTCCTGCTGCCTGCTCTCTCCGACCAGCACCATTTATGGGTTCTCTGTGCAGGAGTGACACAGAGAAGCCTCCACAGCCACGTCAAACCCAAACCCCAATTCTCCACTTCAGCTGGCCTCCTGTGGCCCCTGAATGGAGTTCTAAGCCCTCCCTGCTGGTTGTTAACT
>NW_005302727.1:0-719 GCF_000412655.1 Myotis brandtii
AGGTTAATATTGCTCAAATACTTGAGTGTTTTAGGCACTTATAATCATGATCTTTTTCAACCACCATCTAAGAGCTCATCTATCAGTTCTGACCATATTTAGTTCTTAATAATATAAAATCTCATATGTATTCTCAGAGACCTAGACACAAGAAGATAAATTTGCCCATTCAGGGGAACAAAAGTAGCTTATGTCTAAACTAAAGTATAAAGGTATAGAAATAATTTCACATATTCTCATAAGTCAAGCAGATAGTCTTTTTTCCTTGCTCTAAAAATAATTCTGTTTTTGAACTACTAACAACCATTATATAGTGCAATCATCACAAGGCATACATGCAGGATTTTCAATTATAATTTATAATTTTCAATGATGTATTAATGTTTACATTTTAGACTTTATAGTTATTTATGAATATTTCAGTATCTTTGGTTGATACTGAAACAAATCACATTACACAGTTACATCAGTGACAATGGTGGCATAAAACTTCCAAAAATCTTTTCATTCATAAAATAAATGAGTACACTAGTAAAAATTGTCAGCCTTTTTCAGAACTCTTAAAATTAACCAAAGGCTTACAGAAATTAAGGGAAAATTTCTTCTTTTAAAGGCAGGCACTCATTAAGAATAGTGAGATTTGTGGCATTTTTAACTTTCCCTGTACCAATTTTCTCTCCCTTAACTCCATGCTTCAATTAAATGTCATCCACAAGAGA
>NW_005302728.1:0-719 GCF_000412655.1 Myotis brandtii
CAACAGGAGCCTGAATAGTCAGGAGTTGGCCACGCCTTTTCTGATGTTTATTGGAGCAGCTGTGGAAATAATTTTGTACCTTGGATTCTGTGATTTATTTACATTGTGAATATATTTGGGATATATTTTAAGGCTTTGAAAAACTGGGAGTGCTGTGGTTTTAGAGTTATTTTTCATTAAACATTGTCTCCCTGGCTGCATTTTAGGTATTGGCTGAATTTTGCACAGTGGGCTGTATTAGCATCAGAAATGCTGTTAAGTGATAATAATTATAGTAATTATATATATAAAGGATGAAATTGGGTTTCAGTTCTATTTGGCTGATCTTGATATTTGACTTTACTGACTCAGTTTTGGATTTTTAAAATAAAGATAATTGATAAGCACCCTGTCATCTCTGAAGTCTAGGCACACTCATGCTTGAAAAGAGATTCAAACCCTTGTATAAAGGTGCTTTGAATATAACTGTTGTTTATTTCAATCAATATGTTTCACAGGTTGACATCTTAGACAGGAGGGAAGTCTTTCCTATACTGACTTCTAAATGAGAAGTAAGTGGTGGACAGGAGGCTGGGCAGGTTTGATTCTCTCTGGAAGCAGTGTTGCCACCTTGCTGCCACCATGAACTAGAACTGCCATCTCTTTATCACATACTTTTATTCTTGAAAGACAAGTTGCTCTTTTGGCTCCCAATACACAGCCACATATCCCAACCTCTT
>NW_005302729.1:0-719 GCF_000412655.1 Myotis brandtii
TGGAATCTTAAGAAAATAACATCTGTGAAGGTACCAGAAAATAACTCCGTAAAACATCTGGAATCCTGCAAGAATCGGCAACTTCAGCAATGTCCCGGTAACTGGAATGCATGAGTTCCAAAACAAAAGTCCCTAAGAACATCAGAGTATAAACGCTCACTCAAGAAGAACCATGGGTCTATTATCATGAATATACCTTGGGACAGCTCTGTTGGTTTTCTATTTCAGGTGGGAGGAGGAATAAGATAGCTTCCAACAGCCTAAACAGGAAAACCTTATTCAACACAATTCAACAAATAAAAGTTAATCACAATCATTTTCATCCACTACCACAGGCAACTATTTTGTGCTTGTATTAGTTTCATCTTTGCAGAGGAAAGATTTTCTTTAAAAAAAAGAAAAAGTCCCCGCACAAGTTGTTGGAAGACTTCCTGGGACATTGCTTATTTTAATCACCATCTCTAACCCCACGCAGGTAACAGAAACAAGGCAAAGGCAGTGGAAATAACAGGAGAATGGAGTGAAGGGTCTGTATTTTCTCCTACAAACGCCCCAACTGCACAGATTCCAGGAAACAACGCAGGGAGGTTGGCACGAGAAGCACAATGCTACTCCAGTTTGCCTGCCATCTCTGCGGACTTCTCCTCCCCTCCGGAACGGTGCGTGGCTCAATGGTTGAGCATCCCACCCATGAACCAGGAGGTCATGGTTCAATTCCC
>NW_005302730.1:0-719 GCF_000412655.1 Myotis brandtii
CCCCCAAGGGGTCCTGGACTGCAAGAGGGTGCAAGCCAGGGCTGAGGGACCCCAAAAGTACATATAAGGCTCAGTACTATCTATGGCTTTATGCATCCACTGGGGGTCGGGTCTGGGAACACATCTATTGCCCATGAATAAGGAGGACTACCCAATCTATATTTTACTAAGCAGGTCAGCCAAGGGATGTGGTAGCAATAGGCAAAAATTAATATAAGTATGGTACTTTAAAATGAGGCATAGATAAAGAAACAATTAGTTCTCTCTTTATGCCTTCATGACTAGGAAAACCTAAAATGTTAAATGACAGTAAAAATCTCCATAGACCTTCCTATAAAAAAACACACAACTAATTAGATTCCACAGCAAAAAATGTTCTACCTCTTCTCTTAGTAGGTCATTTCATTTCAACTGCATAACTGGAATTTCAGAAGGCTAGCAACTAGTATTCCTTTACTAAATCAGGGCAACATTTATAGTCCGAAGATAAATACACAGAAAATTTAGAAGGAAAGAATTCCCAAACAGAGCCTTGTATATTATTCATGCTCAAGAACTTATAGTATACCCTGGCCAGTGTGCCTCAGTTGGTTGAATGCTGTCTCATGCACCAAAAGATCTCCAGTCCATTCCTGGTCAGGGCATACACCCAGGTTGTGGGTTTGATCCCCAGTCGGAGTGCTATGGGAGGCAACTGATCAATGCTTCTCTCTCACATG
>NW_005302731.1:0-719 GCF_000412655.1 Myotis brandtii
TCTCTGCACAGTTTCTCTGGAATATTGGCATCACTGATTGGCCTGCCTATGAGGTCAATGCTAACCAGCCAACACAATGCACATGGCTACGACTGCCGATAAAATACTTTCTATATACCAAGTGAAGGGCATTTCCAAATGCATGTTTTCATCAAAGTATCCCTGAGAGACCACATTGCTGCATCTAATATCAACTGTACTCAATTTTTACAGGATAAAGCATTTAACATTTTTATTGAGGTATGATAGATCTTAAGCAAGCAATTCACTGAAGCTGACAAGTACCTATATTCATGTAACTTTTATCAAGATAAAGACCATTTCCATCATCCCAGAAGGTCCCTTTCTGCCCCTTCTCGGTCAATTGTATGCATTTTAGTTGTTGCTGATAGAGCTACATCTGTGGGCATTTTGCACATGAGCAGTGTGTCAATTTCTCACAAATGTTTCACCTGTCAGAACAAACCAATAATCAAATTTGAAAGCTGTAGAATCAATCACAATTTTTTAGAGTAAGCTGTAATTCTGTACCGCCCTTCCCTTTTTGTGCACATGCAAATCCTCTTCTTGAAGTGTTAGTCATGCTCTGATTTCTGTTAAATACATCTGCTTTGAAAACTCCACCAGCTGACACTGCCTGGGCCATGGCACAGGCTCATTTGTCTGCTGCTTGTCTGCTGTTTGTCTACTGAATCTTGAGGTTCGTCACTCAAAAGTAA
>NW_005302732.1:0-719 GCF_000412655.1 Myotis brandtii
CACACACACACACACACACACACCAAATAGCAAAGTAGTTTGTTGCAAATAGCATAGAAAGAGAGGAGATGTCACCATGACTTGGAAGGGCTCATTTTGTAAGGACAGGGCCTCCCTCATCTCTGTGCCCCAGCACCCACCCACAATGCCTGGCACACAGCAGATAAGCAAATACTTCTTGAATGAAACATTCTATAAACCACATTTTGATAGCAAATCTAGGAATGGGCCAGAAGAACTGTGTCTAGATTTAGGTTTGTTTTTGTTTTGTCAGTCTCGATGAAATAGAAGACCTACCTACTGCCAAAGAAAATGTAAGCATTTTCCTCAAGAGCAAAGTTGCATCATCTAAGTATTTTGCAGTTATTCTGCATGTGTGAATATATAGATATATAGTAGTATATATTCTTTTCCACAAGAATGATACCTTAAAAAGAGCTTCAGAGAAATAATACTGCGTATCTGGAACTTTGGGCTTTCTTTAAATAACTGCAGGACCTTAATTACTTGAAAATGATAAACTGGTTTCTCCATATACTACCAGAAAAGAGAGAGCCTATAACAAGATACTAAAGAGAAAAGTCCTGACTGGTAAAAAGTAATAAGTATGAACCAAACCATTGTCCTTTATACTTTTCACAACACTTTACATATGGTATCTGGCCTTAGAGGTCTTCACACTATAGGGCACAAAACAGTTACCATCACTTCCATTTTAA
>NW_005302733.1:0-719 GCF_000412655.1 Myotis brandtii
GTGAGCACACAATACAATATACAGATGATGTGTTATATAGAATTATATTTCTGAAACCCATATAAATTTATTAATCAATGTCAGCCCAATAAATTCAATAACAATTTTACAAAAGAGGGGACAGGAGCATATTTCTCCTCTTCCTTTACTCTGGCTCTTGGATGATGTTCTGCCATGTTGTGTTAAAGAGGAAGGAGAGAGAAAATGACAAAGTTCCCCCCATCTGTTCCCTGGGTTGGTTGTCTCACATCTTGGCCTTTCAAAGGCTGGTCCACATGATCCCTTGTGTTTTATCCATTGTCATGAGTTGAATTGTGTCCCTAAAATATATATGTTGAAGTCCTAACCTTCATTATCTTAGAATGTGACCTTATTTAGAAATAGGGTCTTTAGAGAGGTAATAGAGTTAAAATAAGATTGTTAAGGTCATCCCTAATACAACATGACTGGTGTCCCTATAAGAAGGGGACATTTGGACACAGAAACAGACACAAGGAGAGGGATGCTGATGTTAAGACACAGGGAGAAGGTAAAGGCAGAGATTGAATGATCTAAAAACCAAGAAATGACAAAAATTGCAAGAAAATCACCAGAAACTGGGAGAAGGGCTTGGAACAGATTCTTCCTCATGGCCCTCGGAAGGACCCCGCCCTGCTCACACCTTGAGAGTGGACTTCTGGCCCCCAGAACTGTGGCAATAAGTTCTGTTGTTTCAGCCC
>NW_005302734.1:0-719 GCF_000412655.1 Myotis brandtii
AGCAAAATCTGCCCCCTAGTTTATACCATGGAACTGAAATAAAATAGTGCAAAATCAAGACCATGAATATATGGAAAGGAATTTAGTTTTACACTTAAAATATTCAGAGAAAAAGTGGTTTATTAGGTACTGCAATGCCTTGAAGTGATGCCTAGTGTTAGAATTAGGCATTTCCTCTTACTCTGTTCTTCCTCAGAACACCGGACGACCACGAGCCCTGTCTCGCAGAAACGTTATACAGAACTAAATGCTGGGAACATGGCTAGAGAATTATCCTAGTATTATGTGAGATAATTTTTAAATGATTAATATCCTTGTTATTTAAAAAATAATGAAGTCAGTAAACTTTCTGACCTAGGTATATAACATACTAAAGTGACCTTTTAAAAACATCATCTCAAAACGCCTTACTGACCTAATAGAAGTAAGCATACAAATAAGCAGTATAAATACGGACACATAGAAATATGTTCTTTTGGTTAGCTCTGATTTTTATGAGCAGTCTAGAAAATTATGTCCTAGGGCAGTATAATGCCTACTGACATACATACTGTGTTTTCAAATAGAATTTAACAATGCGTGTTTAGACTGTGCATTTGAAGGGCCAGTAATCTGTGCATGATAATAAGTGACAAAAGGAAAAGGGACCGTTTTTCGTCCCCCTCCGCACATCGCCCTCCCTTCCCCCTCCCCCCGCAACATCTCCTGGTCCCGCATCT
>NW_005302735.1:0-719 GCF_000412655.1 Myotis brandtii
AAAGTAGTTAGAAACTTCAGAGGAAAACAAGCAGAAAGTGGTATCATGGAAGTCGAGGGGAAATTTTTAAGAAGGCAGAAGTAGTCACTGGACAAATGCGGCAACATGTCCCCTGCATTTAGCAATGACAGCAGTGGCCATCCTGACAAGACCAGCTTTTAAGGAAAGGTGGTTGCGAAACCAAACTGGTGTGAATTAAGGAGTAAAAAAATGAGGAAGTGGAAACCATGAATAAAGATTATTCTATTATTTTTGCGAATTGAAAAAAAAACCCACTAGAATTTTATATGGGGTTAAGATATTTTTGGAAGAGCTATTTACTAAGTATTTCTCAACAGGAGAGGTATTGGTATTTTGAGAAGCATAATTCATTGTTGTGAGGAGAATTTCCTCATATTACAATTTACTTAGCATTCCTGCCACCTCCGTCCCCAGTAAATCACAGAAGTGCTTGCCAGTCATTTTGATAACCATAAATGCCCCCAGCCTCATTTCCAAATGCCCCTGGGATTGAAAAAGCAAACAAACAAACCCTGCAAACCACAATAGGATCTCTTTTTCTCTCAACATTTTGTGAAAAATTTTACACAAAAAATAGTATAATAAATACTTAAACACCTATTAGCAAGATTCAGAAATTGTTAACATCTTGCCAGTTTACTTTATCTACTTACGTGTGTTTGTATTTATTTTTCATTTTGCTGACAATTTGAAACAAA
>NW_005302736.1:0-719 GCF_000412655.1 Myotis brandtii
ACTCCCTGAAATGCCCGTCTACACCCACAGGCCACGCTAAGGTGGGATTTGCAACAAATCTTGGCAGAGGCCAAGGCAGTGATATCACAGGCCCAGGCAGCAGCACTTTTTGAAGACGAATTAAACCCGGATGGAACTTCTTTTCTTATTACTTAGAATAAAATAAACCAGGTCACTGAAACGGGCTTACACTTGGCATTCTGTTCATTTTCATTTCATGTTTCTTTCGTTAAACCATCAATTCCCATGGCAATACCTTAGCCACATGCTCACAATAACTGGAGGACTTTCGCATGAGTTCAAAGAAGTAACACGAGTGCGGGGAGGGCGCTCCAAGTTTCTTGCTTATGTCAACAGCTATTCACGAGCATGAATTATCTCTGTGGCTATTGAGCATGTGCAAAACACATTCCGGGTCTGTGAGCAATCTCCCTGCTAAGGCCAAGGGAAGGGCTGAACTGCACATGGAAATGTCAAAACCGGCTGAACTTCCTAGAATACAGCAGTCAAATTTTTCCTCCCAGCGCCATGAGTGTTAAATATGCCTTGATGAATTAAGTTCAAGTGTAACTACAATTGAAATATATGAATCAACTGAGCTCTGACCTATTTTCCTCTCAGAAGCAAAAGGAAACAATGATAGCTGTGAGACTTACATTTTTCCATTCCAGCGGCTTTTGAAAGTTACTTCACAGTAGAGCTAAAGGCAAAATACACTT
>NW_005302737.1:0-720 GCF_000412655.1 Myotis brandtii
ATTGGGAAGGAGGAAGTAAAACTGTCATTATTCGCAGATGATCCCAGAGTTCCCACCTGCTCCCTCCAACTCCACTTCCTTAGCCCTGCCTGTGGTGCTTGGTCCTGCCTCTGACTCAATGCCTGTCTGGGGTGGTGGAAACAAGTGTGGGGTCTGGGGAGGACCCTGTCTGATGTGGAAGAGGTGAAGTGTGATGGGAGAAGCTTCCATAACTGCTGCTTTCTGTGCATGGTTTGCAGGAAAAAATTAGATAGCACAACAGTGGCAATTCATGATGAAGAGTTCTACTGCATATCCTGCTATGGAAAGAAGTATGGGCCAAAAGACTATGGTTACAGCCAGGGGTTGGCATGCACCACATGGACCAAGGCCAGAGGCTGGGCATCAAGCCAGAGAGTGTTTAAACTCCCAGGCCTACAACAAATCCAAACACATCTGAATTGACTCAGAAATACAGAGGTGCTGAGAAGAGTTCCAGATGTGGGGATTCCATGCATGCTGCTAAGAACATAATTGGGGCAGGAAATCCCTGGCACAAAAACTGTTTCCAGTGTGCCAAGTGTGGAAAGAATCTTGAATCAATAACTCTGACTGAGAAAGAAGGTGAAATATATTGTAAAGGATGCTGTGCAAAGAACTGTGGGCCCCAGGGATTTGGCTATGGCTCAGTAAAGGTGTAAACCTAGAACTGAAATCTCATACTGAGAATCTATAGAAAAG
>NW_005302738.1:0-720 GCF_000412655.1 Myotis brandtii
TCACAGAACCCTTTCCCCGCGTGTCAGCCTGTGTCTCTCCTCTTCTCATTAGGACACCAGTCACATTGTGTGAGGGCTCCCTACTGCCCTCATTCACTCGAGTACGTCTGCAGAGACCCTGCTTCCAAGGAAGGTCACATTCACAGGAACCAGGGGTTGGGGTTCAGCATATCTTTTAGGAGGACACAATTCAACCCATAACAACTGCCAAGGACAACTTGCTCGTGGTCTGATTTTCATTTACAACGAAGGCTCTCAGGTTTTGCTTTGTCCCTGCAAGCAAAAGGGCTACAGCTTTTAGGGGTGGTGCTGCCTTACACCCTGCAAGGAGGTACTTGTTTCACCCTTGATTCCTCTTCCTTTCGATGAGACCGTCGGTGCTGCCTTTGTGGTCATGGAAATGACTGTGTGGACTCCCAGTTTCAGTGCCCGTGTTTCTCTCCCTTCTGGGCAATGACAAGAAGCATTCTAACGTCTAAAGAAGTTAAACTGACCTCACATTCTGACTGAAGTTCGCAGTCCTCTGTGTGGTCCTTAAGCCTCGTTACAGTCCAGCCCCAGCTCTCCTTTCCTGCTTTTACACACTTGTCTGGCTCTTAGCAGAACAAGCAAGACAGGTGGCTAGGCCTTAAAGACAGACTTCTTTGCAAATATTTTCCACAAGTGACTACCCAGATTTCATATTTCATTAAACATGAAAACCTTCCTTAAAATAGAAAA
>NW_005302739.1:0-720 GCF_000412655.1 Myotis brandtii
TTCACAGGTCGACGCTCAACCACCGAGCCACACCGGCCAGGGCCCTGGGTCTCTTGGATAAGGGCACTAATCCCAGTCATGAGGGCTGCACCCTCCTGACCTAATCACCCTGCAAAGGCCCCCCCTCCAGATACCCTCACAGTGAGGGTTACATTTCCATGTAGAAATCTGGGGAGAGAAGAGGGGGTACTGCACTGGGGGGTGAGGTGGGAAGGAGCTGTGACACCTTGTCATGGAGCAGACAGAGAGCTGAGAGGCTAAGCCAGCGAGTAGGTGTCCCTGGACGGGGAGGGGAGGCCGGGGACCCCCTCCGGGAATGCAGACAGCAGCCTGCCTGCCGGTTCTGTGGGCTTGTCCCCCGGAGTCGTCCCTACCTGGCACCACGACACTCGCAGACTGTGCCGGCCGGCCGCGCTGATTACAGTCGAAACGCTGCCGTCTGGGCGCCACGCCGCCGCGCTCCACAGAAGCCCGTTCCGCTCTAATGAGGTTTCAGGCAGGATGCTGGGAGGAAGAAAGCCTTTTAATTAGATCGGTAGCAATCAGCTCCCAAACCACAGAAGCCCTTTTCCCCGAGAAGACAGACACGACGCAATTAAAAGCAAGCCAGCCACCTGCGCGGAACACGGACGGGCTCACTTTAAGGCCATTAAAAAGAACAGGTTCTTGCCCAGCCCGCGCGGCTCAGTGGCTGAGCATCGACCTCAACCAGGAGGTCAC
>NW_005302740.1:0-720 GCF_000412655.1 Myotis brandtii
ATTGATGTTTCTCTCTCTTTCTCCTTCTCCCTTCCTCAATTAAAAAAGAAAAAAGTTTACTCTAATGCTTTTCGGACAAAGTGGCATTCAATGCTGACTTGAAAGTGAAGAATGAGAAAAGCCAGGGAAGCGTGCTGGGGATGAAAGGAAGGAACGAAGCGGCCTGAAGAAAGTGCTGGGAGAGCGAGGTGGCATGACAGTGAGGAGGAGGAGAAGGTATAAGACAAGCACAGAGAGACGGAAGGAGCCAGCTCATCAAGAAATGTGTGGGTGATGGGAAGGGATTTAGAATGTGTTCCAAGAGCAACATAAAAAAATCCCTGAACATTTTTATTCAAAGGCTTGATGTGGCCTAATTGACATTCCTGAGAAGTCACGCTGGCTACTCGGAGGGAATTTACTTAGTCCTGTTGGATTCCTACAACAATAGTCCAGCTCAACTAAGATGTTTCAGATTAAGGCTGGAGTATAGGATAGAGGAAAATGGATGGACCGGAGATTTCAGAATGTTCATGAATGGACTGAATGTGGATAATTATTATACTGGGAATAATCCACAGGTTTTAAAAGTTAAGCAAGGAGCTGAGTGATGCTGAGGACATGTGAGGAGGCCTAATTTTTGGAAGGATATCAAGAGCTCCATTTCCAACATCTTAATTGTGAGATAGCCATTTAATATCCAAAAGAAGATGTCATAAATGTAGATGGATATGAGCATCA
>NW_005302741.1:0-720 GCF_000412655.1 Myotis brandtii
CACCCATGCACGAATTCGTACACTGGGCCTCTAGTATGAACAATAATAATGGCAGTAATAACAACAATAACAGCAGCAGTTACAAAACACTATATGCCAGATTCTTCTAAGTGTTTTATATGTACTAATTTCCTGATCTTCACAACAACCCCATGAAATACAGGGTGTCCCCCAAAAATGTATACACAGGCCCTGGCAGGCTGCTCCCAGAGGACAAGCTCTTGGCCAGACACTAAGCCAGGAGGAGATGCCCCAGCGTGGCCACAGATGCTGCTGTCAGCCCCAAGCACTCATGTGAGCACAGCACTGGCATCCCCCACACCTCTGCCTTCCTTCTGGCCCGTAAAAGCACAGTGTCTCCACATGTCTGGCCCAATGTGGCAGCACCCACCACCCCCATGTGCCTCACCAGAGCGGAGCCATGTTTCTGTTTCCACCCAACCACCCAGGGCCTATATGACAGCATGCCATACCCAGAAAGGCACACACTAAGCAGTGTAAGTCATTGATCCCCAGCACCACCGCTCAGAACTCTTCCTTCCCTATAAGCTCTTCGAACCACAAGAATAAACAAGTTCATGTCTCGCTCATGGAAGTTCAGGTCCTTATATAAATACAATCTCACCACAAAACACAGCTCCCATCACTCTGCCAGGAAGATCTTCAGAGGTTCCCTTTAGGTCCAGAGTCAGTTCTGCTGGTGTTTATTGCAAGCCTACT
>NW_005302742.1:0-720 GCF_000412655.1 Myotis brandtii
AATTTGCATATTAGGCTTTTATTATATAGGTTGGTAAGGTTCCTAACCAATCACACATTCTATCCTTCTGGCTACAGGGACTGGTTCCAGATGAACAGGTGACCAAAGCTAGGCTGTTGAGATTCAAGCTTGGCGCTTTCATCTGAACTAAAGCTGGATCACACAGAGTGGCCTGCTGGTGAGCAGAGAGGTAGAGAGAGAATCCATAGTAAGATATCATTTGAGCCCCTGGATTCAACTATACCTGAAGAACCTCTCCCCCAATATTTTGTTCATGAGTCAATAGGGTTCTCCATACTTAGCAAATGAAGGAGGCCTGGTCCTGTCAGCCATGGTGTCACTCAAACAGCTTGGCTGGCATTGCTGCTTCCCTGGGGCCAGGATCCGTGCAGTGGTAGCTCAGTAGCTCACTGGGACTGGCTATATTATTCTGCTACACAATGTTCCAACTAGTGGCCATCAGTCCCACATGGAGAACTTGGAGTGAGGTTTGTTGTTCTCTCTGGTTAAGGCTAAGACCTGCCCCAGCCTGAGGTCCCCATACACAAGGCTACACTGTCCTTGGAAATGTGGGCAAATGACTACCTCTTTGGGTTTAAGTTTCCTTCTTTGTGGAAGGGAGAATAATAATACAGAGACCCTCTCTTTCCACCATTCTCCCATGTCTTTTTTGTTGTTAAACCAGAGGTGGGAGGAGAGAGAGAGAGAGAGAGAGAGAGA
>NW_005302743.1:0-720 GCF_000412655.1 Myotis brandtii
TGTGTGTGTGTGTGTGTGTGTGTGTGTTTAAAGTCATTGGGGCAAGTATTGTGCAAACCCCAGCAGTGCCAGGTGGACCTCTGCCTGTCTTCCCCATAGGACAACAGCTGCTGCTTCCTCTGGCCTGCGCTGAGAGGGGGTGGGGGACTGGGAGAGGGCAGGGCTGGGTCTGGAAAGGTGCCCGCCCTTCAGAGCCCAGCCTGCCTCTCTCCCGGAGTTCCACACAGCCTCTGGATACCGATGGAAAGCCCGTGAGAGTTTCCCTCCAAGCAGGAGCAGATCAGAGTTCTGTTATCCTGGTTTTGTTGCTCCCAGAGTAAATAAAGGTAATGGGCTCATTTGTGTAGGCAGGAAAGTGAAACAAACAGCAAGTTGGGGTCAGATGTGAAACTTGCTTTGGGTCTTGGAATTCTCATGACCTTTCCTGAAACAGCTGTGGGTCTAGAGGAGGCAGTACTGACAGAAGGTTGGAATCTTTGGCTCCCAGACCAGTGTGTTTAGTCAAGCCAGGATGTAAGAGAGGGGAACCTGACCTGGGCTTGAGACCTCCCTTATGAGAGGCCATTGTCAGCTCCTCATTTACCTACAGAATAAATTGTAAATTCCTTAGCCTGATAGTCAAGGTCTGCCGCATTTGGCAAACCTGTCTTCCCAACTTTATCTCTGACTTTTCTTCCACTGAGTGCCTCAACCCTCGCCAGGCTGGTTCTCTCTCTCCCT
>NW_005302744.1:0-720 GCF_000412655.1 Myotis brandtii
AAAAAAAAAAAAATGACTTAAATACTGAGTCACAGGACTACTGCTGAAAAAAATAGGGAAGTGAAGACAGGAGTGGGCTGGAAGGTGGAAGGTAAATTAATTGGAAATTCCAAAGAGGTCAGATGACAGATGAAGTGGGAGTACTTGAGTACGTGAGCTGGAAAATTTGGTAAGTGTGGTCAATGAGTGAGATGTGTAGAACAGTGAATTGAGGGAAGAGCAGTTCCAAATAATGACAAAGCCCAGGGTATGACTATGAGAGTGGACAGCTAAGGTAAATTGGAAGAAAAAGTCACTGAAAGAACAAACCATGAGTTTGGGTTCTCAAGGAGCTTCCAAGCTCTATTGGCAGCATAAAAAAATTAGGGAAATAATACAAGACTATACAATTAAGTGCTAGATGGTAGTTCAAAACAGAAGCTCAAAGAGGAAAATTACAAAATGAGTATAAAATTACAAGAGGAAGGGATTTTTATTAAGGAAAGGCTTCATGAAAGAGGTAGATAGCAAAGGACTTAAGAAAATGAAAAGGAGGGACTAACATTCTGTATCAGGGGAAAGAAGAGCCAGAGCCATGAGGCAGGAAAGACAGAAACACTTTGAGATTTCAGAGCACACTTACAAAATAAAACAAGCAGTAAACTCTAAAGGAGTTATACTAATTAAAAAGCATTTATGTAAATCTATATATACAAAAGCCTAAGCAACCGTTACAACTGG
>NW_005302745.1:0-720 GCF_000412655.1 Myotis brandtii
ACCTACCATAGTGAGCTTCAAATATTGGTTCTGATTTTTTTTGTGCCTGGCTTCCAAAATTAGTCCCTTTGTAGTCATGTGCAAAACATAGAAATGGTCAGATGTGAAAGCAACCTTAAACTCTGCTTTCTCATTTGGACTTTCTATAAACTTTCCTACTCTTGCTTTGCCAGACAACTTCAAAGCTATACATGACCCCTGTAATCCAGAGACAAGTTTGTCGTCTCCCCAAGCATACCCTGCATCTTCTTCAGATTGCTCCATCCACATGGAATATTTTACTTCTCTTCTCTGTGTCTTTAAATTCTACTCATAATTCAAGACTTTGTACAAGTAATATAAGGACTATTATCCCTAACCTTAAGGGAAGTAATTGCTCCTTCTCTGGACACCTACAGTTCTTATTCACTTGAAAAATAATCACATAGTCACTTATTCCCTCTCTCCTGTTGCTTACTTAAACTTATTGAATTTTTTAGTTATGGTTTGACACCCCTGCTAGATAGCAAGATCAAGAGCAGAGTTGACGTAACATATATATTTACTTTAGACACAGCACTGACCCACACATGATGGTTGATTACAGGACATTGGTTATATTTGATATGTGACTTAATGTACTGCAACTAGTGCTGGGATACCCAGTTTATGGGAGTGAAAAAAATTGAAAAAAATTCTTTAAAAGTTACTAAAATGAAAAATTAGAAAAGGAAAAAAAAA
>NW_005302746.1:0-720 GCF_000412655.1 Myotis brandtii
GAATCTGTGCACCGGGCCTCTAGTATATAATAATGTTGTAGAAGTTTTATAAGAATTGGAAGACCTTGGATACACAGAGGGTATCCTTATTGCTTCTTGCCTGGGGATGAAACTATAGACAAGTATTAAAATGACTGGTTTACTTATTTTAACACATTCATTAGAGGATGGGGACATTGTCTATCTGCTCCAGTTATTACCATAGCATGTTGTACAGAGTGTTTTCTCTGTTGAACAAATGCATGAAAGAGTAAAATGTTCATGTTGAATGGATGGCTATGTAGAGGTGTTGCTGAAATAGAATTTAGATTTTTTTCAGCCATAATTAAGACCCCATAATGGTGAGTTTTTGGCGAGGGTGAAGATAGATCACAAAATTATTTGGTTGAGACTTAATTTAATATGAAGAAAAATAAGACAAATAATCAGATACACTAACGTATACTCTGATTTTGGAAAATGAAGGAAGTAACAAGGTATGTAGGAGATGCTTAGTGATTTGCATAGAAAACCAGGAATGGTAATACAAGCCAAAATTATGGACTCCAACACTTATATACCTCTGCAGACCATGAGAAATGAAAAAGACATAGTGATATTTTAATACATAGTGAGATGTTTAAATAATTTCATAATTATCATTGAGATTCATTGAGATGTACTTCAAAATGGAAAGATGGTAATATTATCTTTTATTTTTAAAAAATTTGTATATATTTT
>NW_005302747.1:0-720 GCF_000412655.1 Myotis brandtii
GCTCTGGTGGACGAGCTCCTTCCTGTTTCTCCAGGTAGAGCAGGGGGCCCAGCTGGCAAGCCCTCCCCAAGCACAATGCCCACAGTGGAGCTAGGTCCTGCCAAGATCCTCGTCTCCCTCACCCCTCAGTGTCCCGGTAATGCAGTGACGGACCGTAATTTATAGGTGCAATGCACTTGCCATGGCCAGCTGGGTGGGCAGGAAGCCCAGCGTGAGTCAGCACGGGTAGGTAGACTGGTTTAATCACCCGCTTCCCAGCGCCGTCCAGACACCCACTCTCCTGGAGTATATATAGAAAGCAGGCGCAATCTGCCCGCTGTATATATAGCCAGAGCCTGGACATTACTAGACTTCTAGATCTCTCTGCCGCAGCTGTCTCTGGATCCCTCCGTGACAAACCTAGAGAGAGACAGGTATCTACACTGGGGCTTAGGTGGCCTGGGCTCTATTCTTGGCTCTGACGCTGGCATGCTGTGTCCCCCTGGGCAACGGCTGTACTCCATCGGGCTTTCATTTCCTCGTTTTATTGAACCAGGAAACTCATCAAGGTTTTAACACTTAGACCCCAAACCACTGGGAACCCTCGCTTCATCGGGGGCTGGGGGAGAACAGTGGGTCCCCTTGTAATTAGTAATTGTACATTTTCTTTGCTGGGGAAATGTGTGTCAAGGGTACTATCAACAAAGCATTCCCACGATTACGGGGGTAAAATCAACAAAG
>NW_005302748.1:0-720 GCF_000412655.1 Myotis brandtii
AAAGAACTGGTAAAACAGGGCCTCACCTTGAGTGCAGCCTTGCTAGGATGAATGTGTGGATAACATCCCCACTGCCAGGGCCGGGTTAATGGAAATAAGATTGCAAATGTTTGGTGGGGTTTTTTTGTTTTTTTAAATTGTATGAACTTCAGATCAAATTGAACTTCTAGAGGAAAGTCATCATGTTTCCCACAACTCTGCTGTAGGCTGGAGACTAAGTGGGAAATATCGATGGGCTGAAATCATTACAGAAACCTGGGAAAGTTGTACAGTGAAAAGTTGCCTCATTTCAAATTAGATTTCTGAGTTGCAAAGCACGGAAGGCAAAGAAATCAGGCACCGCTCACCATCACTGAAGAAGGATATTTGGGGAAGCGTTGCTTTATAATGATAAGGGGGAAAGAATGCCCAATACTGACTCTTCCCAGCCAACAGCAATATTGGCAATTATCTTCTCCTGAGAATAAGGAAATAAACCATTGTGTGTGTGTTTTATAAAATGTCAGAAAATAATTAAGTGAGCAGCTCTAACGTTATTAAATTTTAATTGCAGGGAAACGATTTTCAATGCGCATTATTTTACATTCCTTTTTAAGCCGATTTGGAGCTTCCAGGAAGGTGGCCCTGCAGCTCTACCTTTTCCCATTCATTCACAGCTGGAGGAGTGCAGGGAACAACGTATGATTCTATATAATAAAAGGCTAATATGCAAATCGACCA
>NW_005302749.1:0-720 GCF_000412655.1 Myotis brandtii
GACGCTTTATCCACTGAGCCAAACTGGTTAGGGCTAGTCTAACTTTTTATTTGCTTACTGCAATATTTCTGTTTCTCCTGAATTATGTTTACCCTTGTATAACTTAACTTCTCTTTTTATCTTGGAGAATTTTCTCAAATGACATGATCTTTTGGCTTTTACTCATTTTTAAGAATGAAGCAATAAAATGTTGGTTGATAAGTAGATATAAATATAAAGAGTTTAGCAATGGATGGCTTACTTCTTGAAGGACATGTAAGTATTTTCTCTTGGTTTGGTCAGTTTCCTACCTAAAAAATGAAAGCTTTTCTACCAGCATTCTGGAAGAAGCTAACAGAGATGTCACTGTTTATTTAATGTCCATATTTTCAATACAACATGCCAATTCTCAGTTCTGCCTAGGTATTTTAGCTCAGAATCTTTCCGGTTCACTCTTTTTAGAGAGTAAACTTCTGTCTTCTGTTGAGTTGGGTGAGACTTCTGGGGCTCTAAATGCAGTTTTTACGGATTTTCAATCTGTCTTCTTGTTTTTATAGCCCATTTGCACTTCCACTCCCATATAATAAACAGTGTCTCCAATTCTTGAGAATCAGGAACTTTTCTGCTGGTTAGTTTTCTGAGCTCTATGTCATCAATTATCTCTTATCCACCAGATTTCTATTTTGCAAATTTCTATTTGCTGTTGTTTCCTGTTCTCTCTCTCTCTCTCTCTCTCTCTCT
>NW_005302750.1:0-720 GCF_000412655.1 Myotis brandtii
TTCTCCTTATGTCCCCCGGGGACGTCTGACAGTGTCTAGAGACATTCGGTTGCCACAAGTGGAGAAGATGCCACTGGCACCTCGTGGTGGAGGCCAGGGAGGCTGCTCAGCACCCTACACGGCACAGGAGGGTCCCACAGCAGAGAGTTATCCCGCCTCCGCTGTGCCAATGCCAAGGCTGAGGCCTGGTCTAACCGTGAGATTGTTTTTAGGGTTTCCCTTTGCGATCGGTTGGGATGGAATTGCATTTTCCCGCAAAGCTGTTGATTCCAACACTCCTTACTCAATGTTTTGCAGGATTCTTGGAAAAGAACAGTGATCTCCTGTACAGGCACCTGAAAGAGGTCAGTCTGAAACGGGGCCACGCGTGTTTCTGATGGGTCTGGGACACCCCCACGACACTGATTTTGGGGCAGATTTGTTCGGGAATTTCCTCTCCAGGCATCGAGTCAGAAGCCAGCGTGCCACGGCTGGAACAGACACTGAGGCGTCTGTACAAACCTCTCACCTTCGCGGCGTCTGGGACGGGCGCACGGGACTCATTTCTCTCTGCGGCAGGTGCTGTGCAGGTCCAGAAATGGCATCCTGAAGGAGTGCTTCCTGGCGGCCGAGCTGGAGAACCGCAGGAGGTCGCCCACGGTGAGTGGGAAGCGAGCCCGTGCGAAACTGGAAAGGTGGCCAAGCTCCCCCAGAGGGTGCCTCACCGCGGGCTCCCTCCCC
>NW_005302751.1:0-720 GCF_000412655.1 Myotis brandtii
GTCTCCGGTGTTTACCTATGCCGCCATCTTCAGGAATAATTTCTTAATATGTCCCATATTATCACAAATATCAGAATAATGGCAGCAAGAAGTAGGAAAGGGGGAGAGCTTTGAAAGATGTTAAGATGTGGGTCAGAGATGGCTATTTGTTCCTGCTCCCCCAACATCTGTTTTCCTCTTCTTCTATGTTAATGGAACCCCCAGTTTTCATCTGGGCACATGGCCATACAGCATTAAAAAATCTTTATTTCTCAGTGACCCTTATGTCTGTGTATAGCTATGCGACTAAGTCTTCTGAACTGTATGATGTGATGTAGTCCCCCGAAAGGAATAGGACTGAGGTAGTCTATCTTGGATCATGCAGATGTTGGCAACATCCTAGGGATGACAGAGCTATAAGCCTGGGCCCCTAATTCATGGAGCAGAGAAAAGGTTCAACTTTTACATGGGATAGAAAGAAACCTCTACTTTATTTGAGACTGTGTTTACTTTGGGTTGCTGTTGTAGTTGCCCAAACTCTATTCTGACACAAAGTGGTAAAAGTCAGGTGAAAGCTAAGATGTAGAGACTAGAGGAGATGTGGGGAGAAGAGGAAGCTACAGAGGTCTTGTCATACCCAAGGCAGCATTTCTTCTTTTTCTTTTTTTCAAATTATGAGAGAAAGTTACAGAGCCCTGGCCAAGTTGCTCAATTGGTTAGAGCACTGTCCCTGATACACCA
>NW_005302752.1:0-720 GCF_000412655.1 Myotis brandtii
TCAGTGACATAACAGAAATTTTAACCCATAGAAACAAAATGTCTTTATTTAACCACCTGTATTAGCAGTCCTGCAATGGCTCAGACACAAGTACTGTCCATAGGAAGATGAACGGGTTGGGTCTCCATCCTAAGGGGTGCACAGGGCAGTAGAGGACAGACGGACAGTTCAGCAAGGAATCCAAGTGAAAAGTGTCCCCAGAGAGGACATGTAGGGAGTGACTGACTCTGGGAGTGTGGGACAGAAGTTGCCAATTACTAAATAATCAACATTCATCGATTGTCTGCCGGTGTCTGCATTTGAGATCAACACCCCTTGGAAAGTACGAAGAGCGGCGATAAGAGAAACTGGTCTTGTAGCGAGTACACACCTCTCAACATGCATAAAACTCACGGAAGCATGGATCCTATGTATAAACATGGAACTTGGAAAGGTTCTGTTCAATTAGCACAACCCCTCAGTGGTTAGGGAATGAAGACCAAAGCTCACTTCCTGGGTCTTTTTTTGGCTCCTGCAGGCTCCAAGGCCTATGGGAAGGGCTAGCAATAGTGTTTCAGTGATATTTCCTAGAGTTTATTTGAAGAGCTTCAAGGAAAGTGAATTTAGAAGGACTTTTTCTCTGTGTCCAGGGGGAGTGTTGGTGGAGATGCTGACGCTGACTTTATATTATTGATGAGTAAAAGGATGAAACATTTTAGACTTGCTTAGTTTAGGTTTTCT
>NW_005302753.1:0-720 GCF_000412655.1 Myotis brandtii
TTTTATTGGGTATAGAATTTGAAGCTGACAGTTTTAATGACTGTCAATGTCTTCAACTGATAATGCTAACATCTGGGGTAGATTTGATTGAATTATATCTTTATTGGGTTATATTTTCCTGCTTAGACATTTTGAATTGGATGCCAGATACTGTGATTTTAAAAAATCTTTCTGGATGAGGATAGTTCAAATTTCTGTAAATATTCCTGAACTTTATTCTGGAATAAATTTACTTGGAAACTGTTTCATCTTTCAGCTTTTACTTTTCAGATTTGCTAGGTAGGTCCAGTGTTTAGGGCTAATTGTATCCTCTACTAAGGCAGGTTCACTCTACCCAATGTCCAACTGTATCCAATGTTCACTCTTCCCTACTAATTGGCTACCCAATGTCCTGGTAACCAGGAGATTTTCCATGGAAACAGCACTCTTCCTGGCCCTGTGAGTATGCCAGGAGCTCATCCTCCAATTTTTTTCAATGTCTTTTCCCTGAAGTGGATAGTTTACCCACATGTATGTGCTGATCAGTACTCAGTTAATACTCAAGAGGACTCTTCCACAGAGCTCTTTCGTTTTCTCTCTGCAATGCTCTCCTTTTCAATACTCGTACTGCAAACTATAGCAATGTCAGTCTTCCCAGACTTTCAGCTCTTTTTCCTCAACTCAGAGGGCCTACTAGGTTCCATCTCACTTATTCCCTGAGCCACGGCCAGGAAACTCACT
>NW_005302754.1:0-720 GCF_000412655.1 Myotis brandtii
AGGAAGGAAGGAAGGAAGGAAGGAAAGGGCAGGGCACAACAAGATGTACTTCAGTTGGGACCAGAACCACACAATTGAGCAGGAGCATGTAACTCTCCAGCAAGTGTAGCCTGTGAGTGTGGGTCAATAGGCAAATGTGAAAGATACAAGAAAAAAGAGCATTGGAAAATATATACTAATTTTATAGTAATAATTCCCATAGTATGCCTCCTCCATTGCATGGTTTGTGTCTGCCTCATTTTGATATAACCAACATGCTGAGTCCTGTACCATTCTAAAAACTCATCAACTTCCCAGCAATTGAATGTTAGTTTTGCTTCAGAAGATCTACATGAACATGCTGTTTGCTACAACCACGTATTGAAAATGTAAAGTACATGACGGTGCTCCTGAGCCTAACTCCCTCCCGTGAAAGCCACTGTCTGCAGAAGAGAATCCACCCAGGACTGAAGGGACTGGGCGTGCCCCTCTACTCTCCCCATACATCCTCCCTCTCTCTTCTTCACTCACCAGTCATCTTTCTGTTTCTCAGATGCATCAAATGCATTCTGCTGGGATTTTGCATTTTCTAGTCTCGTGGTCTCCAATGCTGTGCAGTTCTTGACTCTCTCTCTGCATTGGTAACTGAGCTCCGATGTCTTGTTCTCAGAGAAGCCTTCCCCTACTCCTCATGGAAAATAGCTCTTCTCTCTTCCCACTCGTTCTCCAACCCAAGAACCT
>NW_005302755.1:0-720 GCF_000412655.1 Myotis brandtii
CAGGTGTTCAGACTCCTGAAACATTAGGTTTCCCAGATAGCACGCTCTGATCTCTCTCTAGCTCTCTTTTTTTCTCTCTCTCACTCCCTCGCTGTGTGTCTCCTTCTCCTCTACCTCCAAGATGAGGATGTGGTCTTCTCCATGGTAAGATTACTTTAAATGTCCACTTCTTTTCTATTGTGAAATGGGCTGTTGATCTGCTTGACAATATCATTTGATCTTAAGATCTATCATCATTAAATACAAGTGTGTGCTTGCTAGTGTGCTTACCTAAAAATCCTCTCATGGCACATTGCAAAGCAGAGAAGTCGTTTGGTGATTGACTAACATTCAAATAGGTAAAGAAGACAGGAGGTATCAATCTATCCCAATGTTATGGTTCACTGGTAATGAATATTTTTAGCATCTGTTTGGGTGTTTAGTTAAAATATCCATCAGCCCATCTGTTTCTAGCTGATAGGGAGTTTTCTGCAAAGGAATAATTTTTAAAAGTTTGCACACCTCATTTAACAGACACAGAATTAGAGCCCGAGTTACATTTTCTCAGAGGAGCCCACTGATTGATTTACAGCACTAATCAATTTATTAGCAGTTCCCATGAAGTCTAAATGTTTACAGGACTACCATAGACTCAAGCCAAAGTTATGCAAATTATGTGAAAGGACACAAGTAGGAGTCTGAACTGGTTAACAGGCCAGCATGCCTTCTTGATCAGAACAT
>NW_005302756.1:0-720 GCF_000412655.1 Myotis brandtii
CCAACAGTCACTAAGTAATGGAAATTTATTTCAAATATACCTTAGGCTTAAATCTTAATTCAGAATTTGGGCTATGAAAGGAAAAATATTGAGATGGAGCCCCCTTTCTCGCTTGTTAATCATGTGATAAGGTCACCCATTTATTTTAAAAGCAGGCTCTTTTGCCTGGGGTGAAGAGTTTTGCTCTTAATAACAGGCCTTCCTGCCTCCTAATTAGAGAATGCATTTTTTCCCTTGCTGAACATTCTGTTTGAATTTGTTTCCCTGTTCTGTTTAATTTCTTTCTGATTTGTAAAAGTAAAACATAACCGTGAGAGTCAGATTTTGGATTCAGCCTTAATGACATTTGAAGGGAAAAACAGGACAAGGAGAGCTGTGCTCTTCAGATGAACTGTTCTCTTGCCCCCTCTCTTTTATTGCTGTTCTGTCTAGCAATAATTGGCAGTCACGGTCAGACTCAGGAAAAGGGGTCTTGCACGGAATGGACCATCTGCATCTGCATACTCCTGACACCTAAATGCTGGCAGGAGACCTTCCTGGAGATGCATGCACAGTTGCTGCCATGGCACTGGTGTTCTAGCCAATAGATGTGATAGGGTCCTCAGAAACATGTGTATGAAACATTTATAGGAGATTTGAAGTTTGATTTCGAAGAGAAAGCATCTCATGGGTTTGTCCACATGAAAATTCCTATTTTGCTTATGGACAGCATGTAATATC
>NW_005302757.1:0-720 GCF_000412655.1 Myotis brandtii
GATGTTGTACTTTTAGAATATATAATAAAATCAAATCTTTGCAGTCAGCCTTACATTGTCAAGAAGCAGAATTAGAAAAAATATATAATTAAAGAGGTAATTCCTCAATTCCTTTTAGGTTATTACTTTGCAGAACAGAATAAAATGTATTTGGATAATGTCTTTTCCCTTTCATTGTCACAGTAATTAACATAAGACCGGAATCTGATGATAGAGGCCAAGGTTTATGAGATTTGCTTCCTCTTACAGTCTGCCCAGGCTCCTGAGTGCTGAAGCCTGAGGCAGAATGTTAGACCTTTAAAGTGACATTTCCTGACAGAGTGGCAATTTAAGTTTGGCTTTTATGCACATAGCTATACAGGACAGGACAGCTGTTGTAAACATGGAGATATATATGGCATATATTTGAATCAATACTGTACTTTTTAAAATTCTAATTGTAAGCATCTACCACTAAATAGACAGTCCCAGATGGAATGCATGGTCTTCCCCACCTCTGCTGTCTTTTTGCCCCTTAATGTGGGCCCATAATTGATAAGGTTCAGTGGCCTGGGGTTAGTCACCGGTCCTCTGAACTTTCTCATTTGTTGTTCTACCTGCAGAGAGAATTCCTAATGCTGGTTTTTCATTAATGTCAATGTATATGTTAAAGTAGTTTATATGAGGTGCCAAATTGCATGCTTCAAAAGCTATTATCATAAAGCTATTGGTGTTATGCAA
>NW_005302758.1:0-720 GCF_000412655.1 Myotis brandtii
AAATTGGTGCTTTAGGTCAGCAAAGTGATTTGGGGTCCTGGGTAGGTAGAGGCATACTCTACATCTGATAATAAAGCACAATCGTTGTTTTTTCAAAGCTCTGCCTGATCAGTTAGGTACCTAGATGTTAATTTGGTGCCTCTTTGGAACTTGTCTTAATAGCTATTTTAGTTTACAACTCAATTAGTAAACCATATCCTGCTGGAAATCAGGATGGGAATAGGTTAAATTGTATAGGCGATAAAGATTTGCCTTGGCAATGTTAACATCAGATTATTGTTATTGTCCTTGCTCTACCTCTTTTTTATTTTATTTGGCTTTGATATTTTCAGAAACTGTCATCTTAGGTTTGATTATGTATATTCTATCCAAGTCTCAGAGTTTTAACCTGCTTTGTTTTGAACCACAACATCAGCTGGACACAAATCTCTGAGTATATTGTAAAGCACTAGTAGAGGATGAACAAATAGAATGACTCCCAGAGCAAACTTAAGCAAATGGTGTAATCAGAACACTTGCAGGATTTTTATAGCAATGGCAACCTCCCTAAATTGATGTGTATGTGTACATATAAATCTGTCCTAATACCAATTACTATGCTATTTGTCTATCACTAAAAGCTGACTCTTTCCTAATTAGCCTCCTGCTCCCTTTCTTACCAATGTCATTAGTTAGACTCTGCAACATTGTAATTCAACTAGAGGCCTGGTGCACAAATTC
>NW_005302759.1:0-720 GCF_000412655.1 Myotis brandtii
CACCATCTATAAAATGCTATATACAAAAAAGATACAATATTTTAAATGCAGTATGGTCAACAACAGCCTATCTTAACTATCTCTATTGGGTGCTTTGAATAGGACATTTATATGTCTAATATGTATATACTCAAAATGAGGAACTATTTGAGTTTAATGGATAAGTTAAACTGAGTAAAATATAAGATTTTTAAAAAGATAGTCAGAAATACAGGAGCAACAGACATGTGTGGGGCAGGTGCTCATTCTCCCACTGCTGAATGCCTCCTGAACTCAGCCGTTGATCCTCTTTTCTATCCCACTTACCTAGTGATTTCACAGCTTTAAATCATACCTGTTCGCTAATAGCACCCAAATTTATTTCTCCAGTTTGGATCTCTTGCAAACTCTTAAATGGCTTACCCAACTGCTTATTTAACATTTCTATCTGGATTTCTAAAAAGCAACTCAAGCTCTATCTGTCAGAAACTGAACTCCTGCTATCTCCCCACCCCTGTCCCACCAGATCCCTCCTCATCTCAGCAGAGGCAACTCCCAATAATCAGGCCACAAAAACCAAATTCATCTTTGACTCCTCTCTTGCTGTTATAACCCACACCCAATCTGTCAGGAAACCTTGTTAGTCATGTTTTCAAAACATATCCATCATCCAGTGACTTCTTACTATCTCCATTGATACCTTTCCAGTCTAACCCTTTATACGATCATCCGTCACCTGGA
>NW_005302760.1:0-720 GCF_000412655.1 Myotis brandtii
CTCTAATTCTTTGCTGGCGGTCAGCATGGAGCCATCCAGCTCCTTGAGACCATCCACAGTTCCTTGCCACATGCCCTTTCATAGTCAAAGCCAGCAAAGGAGAATCCCCCTTCTGCTGAATCCTTCTCACATTTAAAATATCTGTTCCTAGGAAGAACCTTGCCTCTTTAAGGGCTAGCTTGATTAGGTCAAACCTACTAACATAATCTCTTTTCTTAAAGTTAACTGTGCCAAATACAAAAACTTAATTACAGGAGTGATATTGTGCTATCACATCATCATCCCAGGTCCCTCTCATAACTGAGGGGAGGATATTATAGAAGGCCATGGGTCTTGGGGGATCATCTTAGAATTGTCTACCACATAAGGTATTGAAGGGAGCATCATAAAATCAATGCCCAAGTCAAAGCAAGTAAGTTTTTATCTCCAGCAGGTCAATCCAGAAAAGGTAGAGGGAGAGTATCTCTGGAAATATGGAGTGATGACTGAATCTTAGTTGAGATCCAGAATTAAAACAGGATCTTTTGACCAAGAAATGATATATTTAAAAGTATGCTATTTCAAAATGTGAATCTTTACAATGTAATCATTCCCTAACTGAAATGATTCTAGCACAGTGACCTTCAGTGCAATTGGGCAACCAAGCTAAAGCCTGTTCATCCTGGGTCAGGTCAACTGATGAAATGTGATGAATGCTGACTGGATCAAATAGTTCTATAC
>NW_005302761.1:0-720 GCF_000412655.1 Myotis brandtii
CGATGTTTCTCACATCAATGTTTCTCTCTTTCTTTCTCTCTCTAAAAATCAATGAACACATCCTCCATGAGGATTAAATACATAATTCTCAACATGTAGCACAGTCTGAATGTTTTTCGCATTTCTCTCTCCTCTGACAAGCAAACCCTTTTCCTTTTCCCTCAAGTCTATATTCTCTGAACTCAGTTATATTCCTTAATTCTTACTTTGGATCTCAGCATTCCAGGGGCTCTCTGCCCACCATTCTAAAATGGAATGGAAAAGAAGAAACACCATATATTTCCGAGCCATACCTCCTGTAAGACAGTACTCTTCTCCAGATGCCGAAAAGGGTTGGAGCCACTACCTATAGTATAAAACAAAACATATCTTTAATAGCTGCCCTGCACAAACTTACTTTCTGCCAGATACTGAATGTTTGGGATCTCTCACCTAAGTGAAGCGACCACTTGGCTATATCACAGTGATCATCATCACTACTATGCATATAAACTAAATATAATCATTTTTATTCGGAAACGATGCCTGTCACTGCTTTCTTGTAAGATCTTGTACTTCTGCAGGAACCCTGCCCAAAATGAGTGTCTTCTTTGCCCTGCCCTCTTCTCATATGAATATTATACAAGTATCTGTCATGTCCACACGACCAAGAGTAATGAGATCATGGTTGGGCCCTTTGGAGTGCCCTAAAGGCTAGCACGACTGTATGTGTTTCTAACA
>NW_005302762.1:0-720 GCF_000412655.1 Myotis brandtii
TATGTCCCAGACACTGCACGGGGCGCCCTCAGGCCGAGTTACTGGCTGGTGCGTCTGCTTGTCTGTTTGCTAGCGCTGCGGGGAGGGAGGGGCGCTTCCTGCTCAGTGGCCGCGGCTCGGAGATCGGGGCTGCACCGGGGACAGTGCTTGCCCTGCGCCGCTTCCCATAACCACTGGCTACCGGCTGGCGTGGAGGCCCGTCCCGCGGTCCTGGCCGTCCCGCCCGCTGGCACATCTGTGCGGCCGCTGTGCATCCTCCATCCGCCTGGGATCCCTTCCCACCCGCTTCCTCCGGTAGCTTTTACCGGTTTTGCAAGACAGGGAGCCCTGGAGCTTTCTGTGCGGAGCTAGAAGGTGCTGGTCACCCGGTAACTAGGTGGCTGGCTGGTCACCGAGGCCCCTGAAGCTGTGTTTTCCCAGCTCCATGGATCCCTGGGGCATTTCGCCTTTGGCCTGCTCAGCTCGCAGTGGGCGCTCCACGCCCGGGGCGTGACTCGAGGGCGCTTGGAGGGCTGTTGTTGGAGTGAATCTCACCTGCAGCATTGCCTTTACTGTCTGATGAACCGGCCCCTTTAACAATTCCTCGTAGGATGGGCAACAGCACGTCGTCCACTTGGGGGAAGCCGGCAGCTGCTCCCGTGAATCAGATCCAGGTGAGTGGTGTGGGGGCGGGGCCGGGGTGCTGTGCACAGCCAGGTCCAGGGAGTGCCCTTAGGACAC
>NW_005302763.1:0-720 GCF_000412655.1 Myotis brandtii
ATCAAGCAAAATTGAATGTTTACGTATCCTGATATTCTGCTTAATTATGTTTTCTGATAGGTCTTTCATAAAAGCACAAGTCTCAGTATACAAGAAATAAAATCATAAGCTTAAACTAAGAACTATAGCTCATCATTCACGGAGACCTCATTCCTAAAACCCATAGTCTAGCATGAATTTAACTGGTTCCCAAATGAACATAAATGATTATACAGATACTTTTCCATTTTGTAAATACTAAATTATTATGATTCTTTCTTAATACAGTGCGGGGAGAAAGCTATTTTCATCCCAACAAATGACATACATCAATAGAGATAATCCACTGAGGAAAGCACCAGTTCCTATTCATCTGTCCAAAGACTTAATATAGAGTTGGATGCAGAAGAGTTTTGTTCAATGGATGACTATATGAGTGAGCAAAAAGAAGGAACTGGCTCTAGTTGTTTAACATGGGGAACCTCTTAGGCTTTTTCTGAACCAGACATTTGACCCCATTGCCAAAGGAACATTAATTTCTTTGCTAGACCTTTGACCAAACTATGCTTAGGCCAAAAGTAGCATGATATATTATGTAACAAATTTGAACTTTCATACAATAAATAAATAATGATGATCTAAAATAGCAAGCTAATTTTATCTTCTTTGGAATCATATTTTAAAATTCTGAACACCCTAAAATAAACTGTGAAATAGGTTATAATAATTATTATTAATATT
>NW_005302764.1:0-720 GCF_000412655.1 Myotis brandtii
AGAGGTGGAGTCACTTGCCCCAAGTTACACAGCCAGGAAGGTGCAGAGCTGGGATCCCAGCCCAGGGGCCTCGGAACCCAGAAGCTGATTCCTAACCCTGCACGGAGGGAGGGAGCCGGGCACACGGTGGCTGCGCCCTGACAGCCCCACGGCCACGGACATTCATCTTCCCTAAGATCCAGAGATCCCATCACTGTATTTGGGGACTTATTCTTACCCGGCTCAAGGACTGCCCCGCCCCCACCCAACGACCACAGCAAACCATCCAGGTTTCCCCTGTTAACCTCGGCTGTTTACATGCAGGTGTCCCCCTTGGCCAGGGAAGGACACAGAGGAAGGAATAGGAGACTTTTTAACCTTATATTCTCCTTATACCTTTTTAATTTTGAACTAAGTGAATGGACCACTCTCCCAAAACATACCAAAGTCACAGTTGAAAACATGTAACACGTTTCACTAGCCGCTAATAGGTGTGTGGTATATACAGCTTTGGCAGGGGGAGGGCCCCAGGAGAGCAGTGGGCCAGGTGTGGGCCTGACATGTCCACGTGTCTGTCCTCCCTCCAAGCATTTCACTACAGTAGGGGTCCCGGGGAGGCCGGGCTATGACCTGGTGGCACCTACCCTTGGAGCTCCAACTCCCAGCACATCCCCCCCTTGAGGCCAGGAAGGGGCCCTGCACTCTGTTGCCATGGTGCCCAGGACAGAGCCACTGCCCAGC
>NW_005302765.1:0-720 GCF_000412655.1 Myotis brandtii
GGTGACTAAACTGCAGTTCTGGGGTGACAAGGTGCTTCTCGAAGGTCATATAGCCAGGGAAGGGTGATGTCCAGAATGGCACAGTCCCCTGTGATCCTAAAATACTTGCTTTCAACTTCTGTGCTCCTACCAAAGCTACACTCATGTCTCACTTCTCAGGAAAATCCTTTGATTTCTATGCAACTAACTTCAACGTGTTGTCTGAGACTGCTTTAGGCAACTACAGTGGTACACATGTCCTATTTCCCCAGGATATGGTAGGGTTCCCAGGTTAGGCTTCAGTTTGATGTTTCCTTTGCAAAGAGCCTGGGAATAGCATGTACTTAATAACTTTTTGTTGAATTGGTCAATAAACTGAATAAAGGGAGAGGGATTTTCTTCCATGAAAGTGTGGCCTCATGTCTCCTCCCTTCCTCCTCATGCCAGTGCATGCCACCAATGCGCCCAGACTCTTTATTTGGGAGGGGAGGAGTATTTCTCATGGGGGAGAATGAGGTTTTGAAAAGAACAAATCATATTAGATGTGTATGAGATATGACTGGGGCCTATGCTTTCAAGAAGGTTGTTGAGATCGGTAACAGTGAGACGACTTGGTCAGGAACAAGAAGTGATATTTTCAAATGAAGATTTTTATATGGCAAATACAAACTTTTGAGTGCTTCTGGAATATAAATAAGTCATTTAAATATGTGAGTGATAATAGCCTTGTGCTTTGCTTTT
>NW_005302766.1:0-720 GCF_000412655.1 Myotis brandtii
CTCCATGGTTGTGCCTGGAGGTCAGGGGCCATACTGTTGGAGCCTGCTTCCCTTGCCATACACATGGCCCAACCTGGCTTCATGTCGCCAGACTACTTTTGTCCCATCTATTTCAGAAATATTTCCATGAGAGATCTTCCAGCGAGATTCAAGCATGGATCAGGACTATACTAGCACATGATATTGGAGACAAACACAAACAAACAAAACCCCAGTCTCTAACATCAAAAACATGAAAGCCAATTACTTTTTTGGACAACTGCCTGGATTGGCTAGTTTACTTACCTGTATAGACTAATTTAAGGTAAATCTAGCATAGACTAATTTAAAGTAAATCTAGAAATCTTCTAGAACTCTGAGGTGTCAGTACTTGACCTTCACTCAGAGTGATTCAGATGTCAGTTTTCAAAAAATCCAAAAGGCTCTGTGTGTGGGTCAAATCCATTTCCACATATGCATTCCTAGTGTCCTGGAGACTGAGAGTGGCCATCTGCAGGCATACATGGAGGAGCAGCACTTGGGTGACTGAACAAGTGGACCCTTCCTGGTTAAAAGCAGGATTAATCACAGGATGACTCAGAATATAAAAGTTTGGGTGAAATCAATGTACAGAATAGTGGAGAATAAGGAAGGAACCTGGATTTTGCTACTGTTTGCTATAGGTTTGCTACTCTGGTGAGATCACTAGCAAGTCATTAAACTCTTCAGGCCCCTGTTTTT
>NW_005302767.1:0-720 GCF_000412655.1 Myotis brandtii
GTCCTGGTCCACGTAGTCATTGGGGTCGTTATCTCGGCTCTGGGATGTCACTGGAATGACGGGGGGCTACTGGAGATGAAGGTCTCCGAGATGTGACGTCATGAGTCTGGTCTTCATGGCACCGCATATCCACAATGAACTCCACCGAGCTCTCGGGCAGAACTCACGCGTGCAGCCCCGGAGTACTGCAGCTTGTCCACAATGTCATTGCGAGTGAGGGGGTTCATCCAAGCCTGCGAGGACTGAGGGATTTAAAGAATTGGCGTCCATCTGAGCCCAGTCAATGGCTATTGTGGGCAACGCAGTGATGAAGACCCTTCGAGTAGAATTGGCCACCGCTAGGTCCGTAGTTTCCGTGATGAACTTGACATTCTCGTTGGTGAGCTCCCTGATCCGCACGGTGGGCTGGCTAGCATGCGGCATCGCGCTCAGCCGCCCGGCCGGCAGCCGGCGTCAGCTGTTTTGGTGTTTTAATTCTTGGCTTCCATCAGCATTTTTTAAAGCTTTGTCTTGGGGTGGAGGGCGTGTGGCTAACAGCTGTCTCCTTCTTAGATCTGGGTTGCAGATGTGAGAACAGATGTTTGCTATTCGCTCCAGAACGTCCTGGGCAGGATGCCAATGGGGGTTGTCCTGCTGTGGGTCTTTGAACTGATGGCCCATCTGTCCTGGATCTTGACAGGAGTGGGCGTAGACGTGGGAATGCAGAGAGAAAGCTCATTA
>NW_005302768.1:0-720 GCF_000412655.1 Myotis brandtii
AATGTACTTTTCCCTCTTCCAATTTGGCCAATTTTATAGCATTTCTTAAGTAATCTTTCCTAGGATTGGTAGGGTGTGGGTGTGTACCTGCCGTGTGCCTGAGTGATTGTGAGGGTACCAGTACCCAGGATGGTGTAGACAAAGCACCTACTCTGAGAGGCAGGGTGGGGTCATGAACAGAACAAGGCTTTGGGTCAGGTGAGCTTGGGTATGAATCTTTGTTTTTCCAGCTATACTTAAACTATCTAAATCTCAGTTTTATCCTTTCAGCTACTAAATAACTTAGCTTAAAGGGTTGGTATAGAGATTAGATCATATAACATCAAAGTCCTAAGCACATAACAAGTACTCAATGAATATTTGTTTTTTTGCATTTCCCCTCAACTTAATAACAGCTCATTATCCTGCTTTAAGCCAAGTGCTTAGCTGTTCTGGGCCTCAATATCCTTTTGTCTACCTTGAGACTACAAAATAATGATATAAATAGGAATATTACAGTAAATATAAGATGGAGCTCTTCATTTCCAAAGCATTTTTACTTAGATTATTTCACATAATCCTCAGCATCTTCCAGGGAATTATCTTTCTTCTACATATTGCAGGATCATTGAAACAATGAAAAAGTTTGACAGAAAATGCTTTTAAATAATACATACGTACATGCATAATTGTAGACAAGACATGGTTATTATTCTGATTGTTCCTCACTATATTTAATGT
>NW_005302769.1:0-720 GCF_000412655.1 Myotis brandtii
TGAAATCAATAAAAATATATTAAAAAACAAAAACAAACCAGCTATCTACCTACCTTCAGTTGTTTGGAAGGTACTCAAAACAAACCATATAAAAGGTTTTACTTATTCCTAAAGTAGAACCCTGGTATTCTCTTCCTACATCCTTCCCTATGTTATACATACCCTTCTTTCCTTTGGAATTTTCCCTTCTGCCTCTAGTTTGGCTCGGGCTTGCCTCCTCTTAAGTATGCGGTGATACTGTTTGGCATTCACATAGAGAGGCTCTTCTTCGAGCATCTCTGCCCCAGGTAGAGGGATTCTTTGGATAGCAGGCACAGACCCAGCACCAGGCACCATCTGTGTTGAGAGAAAACCAGTTTATTAAATAGTGACATTAAGTATAGACATAGGAAAGTTTCTTAATCTGTGTTAATCTATTTTCTTCTGAATGCTACACAAGAGTAGCTTTTACAGGGCATTCAGTTAAATGCATTTCCTGGAGAACACTTACACTAAATGCATTTTAAACCAACATTACAAATCTATCAATTGGGGGCCCAGGAGCCACACTTAGAAATAACATAATGTGGTCCAAATTCTTGTCCACGCATGGCTCCATTCTCTAGGAATGTCTGCTGCCATCCAGACAGTAATCATCTATCTATCTATATATATGAAAGGCTAATATGCAAAGTGTCTCCAAAGGAGTTTGACTGGGAGACTGGGAGTTCTATCGCTCGC
>NW_005302770.1:0-720 GCF_000412655.1 Myotis brandtii
TTTTTGTTGAGTCTTTGAGATTATCTACATAGATAATCATGTCATCTGTGAACAAAGAAAGTTTTATTTCATCCTTCCTAATATGTACACCTTTATTTCCTTTTCTTGTCTTATTGCATTAGCTAGGATTTACAGTACTGTGTTGAATAGGAGTGGTGGGAGGAAACATCCTGATCTTTTGGAAAAGTATTTATTTTCTCACCATTAGGTATTATGTTAGCTTCAGGCTTTTTGTAAATGTTTAATATCAAGTTGAGAAATCTCTTTTCTATTTCTAGTTTGCTGAAAGTTTTAAAAATCATGAATGGCTGTTGGATTTTTGTCAAATGGTTTTTCTATATTTATTGGTATGATCAAATTATTTTTCTCCTTTATACTGTTTGGTGGTGGATTACTTTAATTGACTTTGAATGTTGAACCAGCCTTGCATATCTGGAACAAATCCCAGATGGTCATAGTGCATAACTCTTTTATCTATGTTGCTGTTTTGATTTGCTAATATTTTGCTGAGGATTTTTGCATCTATATTCACAAGCGGTATTATTCTGTAAGTTTTCCTTTCTTGTTATGTCTTTATCTGGTTTGGTATTAGGGTAATACTGATCTCACAGATTGAGTTAGGAAGTGTTTTCTCTGTTTATGTGTTCTATGAGCATAGGGGTGCATACATTTTTTCTAATTGATGTTTCAGGTTCCTTAGGATATATTCCTAGAAGTGGG
>NW_005302771.1:0-720 GCF_000412655.1 Myotis brandtii
AAAGTTCCATTGGACTCAGAGTTCAAGCTTTCTCTACTTCCTACATGAAAGGAAGAAAAAAATGGAGCCAATTATTAAACCATGTGCTCAGATGACTTATAGAATCTTCCTAATCATTGAGACACAGGAAGTATCGCAATGTATTAGGAAGCAGAGGCATCATAAGACCTTGTCTGATCCACCATTGGATGTGTGATTTATTATTTGAAGGTGAGAATAATATTACCTGTAGTATCTTTACTTCAAGATACTACAGGTAGTGAGGATCAAATGAAACAATATATATGAAAGTGTCCTAAGATATAAAGAACTATACAAAACATATTAACTGTCCGAAGTCCTTTGTACTTCCTGTTCCCTCTGCCTGGAATACTTTTACCCTAATTCTTTGCACATCTCCCTTCATTTTGTCACTCTTGTCTCAGTTCCGAGAGATCTTGTGTGACTGCGCTGAAATGGCTCCGTGCCCCACACAGTCATTCTCTGTCCCATTGTTATAGATCATTATCTTCCTTGCACTTATATATATTTGAAATCATCTTATATAATTGTTTGTTTATACATTGATTATCTTCTCTGCTGAAATATAGAGTCCATATGGGAGGGAGATCTTTTTTTAATTTACTGGGGAAACATTGGTTAATAACATTATGTAATTTTAATTTGTACAACATCTTAATTCTACATCTGTATACTCTATTGTGTGCTCACCACCTGAAG
>NW_005302772.1:0-720 GCF_000412655.1 Myotis brandtii
TTGTAAAACACTTG
The DNA here is from genome assembly GCF_000412655.1 of Myotis brandtii. Lineage (NCBI taxonomy): Eukaryota > Metazoa > Chordata > Mammalia > Chiroptera > Vespertilionidae > Myotis > Myotis brandtii. The sequence continues at coordinate 15 of NW_005302772.1, forward strand.
ATAATATAAGCCTATTTCTAGTTACCTCTTCAAAATTATATCTTTCAGATATGTGAGGGCATAGCAGAAGACCTGGAAAGATTCATATCAAATTGATTACTCTGGAAAGGGAAGTGCGATTGAATTAAGGTGAAAGAGGACTTTCTCATTATCTTTATTGCTTGGACTTTTTACTGTGAAAATGTATTACTATAGTATTTAATCCCTAACATATATTTTAAAATTAAAATGGCACTTACTAAGTCCCAGGCACTGTGAAAATTGTGGAAATTCCAAAATGAATACTATGTGGTCCCTGTCCTGAAGGGCTTATCAGCCAATGGGAGAGATAGACCTATATAAGAAGAAGGAAAATGAAAATGATGGAAATCTGTAAGGGTCACAGTGGGAGCTCCAAGGAGGGAAGAATAAGTTCTACCTCTGGGTGGATGGTGGGGGTGAGGAAAGGCATCGCAGGGGTGGCAACCCTTGAGCTGAGCCTTTGAAGATGAACACTGTTAAATTAACTAAGCTGGGAGGCCATCACTGAGCTGGCTCTAATGCTGTGACTGCTGGAGTAAGTACACCCAAATCTAAGCCTGTAAATGCCTCTAGGTTATAAAATCAAAACTTAAGGACAACCAATCTCAAACAGCCAACTTGGCTTCAAGCTATAGTCAATCAATCATTTCCTCTCTTTGCTTCCACATTTTCTCTATAAAAGTCT
>NW_005302773.1:0-720 GCF_000412655.1 Myotis brandtii
GGGGGTCCCTTGCTGAAGGTCACCCCAGACCAGTCAGAGCCCATGGTTGTGGGAGTGTCTTGACGGAAGCATGATTAGCAGGTGTCTGATGGGAAGAACACGTGCTCAGAACAGTCACAACCCCTCCCACCGCGAGGCGAGGCGGCTCCTGGAGCCTCCAGCCACCTCCCCAGCACACAGGGTGCCCTCAGGAGGCATGAAGTACCCTCCACAGGACACACTGCCTGTTTGGCTTTCCCAGGCTGCTGGTTAGAGTCATGGCTGGAGAATGCAAAATAATCGAAAGCAATACTTAGGAAATTGCAGTTCCAAGGTCTTCGTTGCCTCCCTAACAATTTGCAAAACCCATTTTATTGCTGCTTTAGATTCCTCAAGTTGAAACGCCACAGTGCCCTGTAATTAAGCCAAGTGACGTGCCAGCTGTAAAGACGAGGGCTGTGCATGATTCTATTCGGTTCATGCAATCACCCAGGATGGGCGGGGGAGGACGCTTAGAACAGCTGCCAATCTGCCTGACTGACACTCCCTGCCAGGGTGGAAGCGAAACTGGACTCTGAGATCACCCTCTGAAGGCTCAGGAGAGGTGTCCTGCCTGTTTGAGGTGGGCTAGGGGCTGTCCAGTGTGGGTGAGCCAGATAAGTGGCTCCCAAACATGGCTATGCATCAGAACCCCCTGAGGGAGAGTTCTAGACCCAGGTCAACCCCACCCCACTTCCCCAC
>NW_005302774.1:0-720 GCF_000412655.1 Myotis brandtii
CGGGAGGAATTTTCCAAGTCTGTAGCATAGCTCACCCAGGACAAAAAGGCCACTGTGCTCATGTCTATGCCTAAAATAGTTTTCCTTTCCAGATAAAAATGTCTAATTTGCCTTTTAAAAAAACTAAAGAAGTAAGTAATAATAAAACCCAAAGAGAAACCACAATAACTAAAGGAAGTAGGAAGTGGAGTCCCATAAGCTAGCCTGAAAAGAGAGTAAGTAAAAGTTGCTGTTTAAATCACATCATCTGTTGTCCACCCATTAACCAGTACAGGAGAAACTGAGGCACAGGAAGCGGCCCACAGAAGCAGGCATGGTGCTGCCCGGAGCCAGGACTGTCCCGGGTACCAGGGAGTCTGTGGTCTAACTACCCATAAAGAGCCCAACTCCAGAGATGGACGACCTGCCTGCCAATCCCCACAGTGTGACCCTGGGCAAGTCACTAACTCTCTGCCTCAGCTTCTCATCACCAAAGGATGGTTGTGAAACCAGAACTAATTTATACAGGTCAACTGCCTGGAGCTGTGCCCAGCAGGTGTTACGCCCTATACACGCTTGTTTAAATCGCGCATCAGATTTCGTCCAAACCTAAGGAGAAACTCCGCCATCCCAGGGCCAGCCCAGGACCACCGTGCCGTGTGTCCTCGGCAGCACAGTTACAAGCTGTCTCCTCGGACCTGCTGGTCACTTTACATCTGACCAAACTCCTGCAGCTTCCTT
>NW_005302775.1:0-720 GCF_000412655.1 Myotis brandtii
ATTTTGGAATAACACCATCTGAAATAATAGTCACCTGCTTAAATGAATGAGTTAATCAGGTCATTGGGCCATCATGCTGATGTTCACATTATAAAACATCCAACTGACTGCATGACTGACATTAATACTGAACTATGTTGTGAGCTGAAGCATTGCAAAGGCCACCAGCTTACATTAAACAAAGCTATCTGAGAATGGGTTAAAAGGAAGACATAGAATAAAGTTTTATGGACAGATTTTGTTAAACACACAATAGAATATACAGATAATGTATTGTAGAATTGTATATATGAAACCAATATATATAATATATATCTATTGGTTAGTTTTATTAACCAATGTCACCCCAATAAACAATTAAAAATTTTATGGACATGTTTTTCATAATGACTTTTAGAATGAGGTGAATTGTACATATGATTCTTTAAATAACCAAGGAAAAAAAACATAGGATTAACCATTAAAATAAATCTGAGGATTCAATTTTTAAAATAATAAGCAAATTTTGAAAACTTACAAATCCTTAAAAATAAATTTGTAAGAAAGTGTAAAATGGTGCTATTTAATTAATATAAGTACTATTTAATGGAACATGGTTGTACTAAAGTAATCAGTTTCATTTCAATTATGGTGAAGAAAGCAAAACAACAAACCAAGTAATTAAAATAAAACTATTATGAAAACATAAAAATCTTAGAAGAAACCATAGGCAGCAAAATC
>NW_005302776.1:0-720 GCF_000412655.1 Myotis brandtii
AGGTTGATTCTTGTATGTTCCCTGGCCAGGGATCGAACCAGCAACCTTGGCATATCAGAACAACACTCTAACCAACGGAGCTACCTAGCCAAGGCTGATTCTCCTTCTTGACTCACCTCCTCTTGAGTATGAGCTGGACCTTCCGATGAATGGAATATAACAAGACTGAAGGGAAGTCACTTTCCAGATTAGGTTACAAAGAGACAGTGGCTTCCGTGTTGGGCTACCCTCTCTCACTCTTTCACTCTGAGGGAAGCCAGTTGCCATGTTGTAATCCGCTCTATGGAGAGACCTGCATGGCAAGAAACTGATGTTCCAGCAAGGACCTGAGGCCGGCCAACAGCTTTGTGAGGGATCTCAGAAACACATCCTCCCCACTGAGCCTTCAGATGACTTAGACCCAGCCATCACTTTGACTGCAGCCTTGTGAGAGATCCTGAGCCAGAAGCACCTTACTCAATTGCACGTGGATTCCTGACCCACAGAACTGTGAGATAATAAATGTTGGTTGTTTTAAGTTGCTAAGCTTGCCATAATTTGTTACACAGCAATAAACAACTAACACAGATATTAAGGAAGTGCCATGAGGAACCTCTGGAAAGTCTCCTAAAAGGAAGACAGCCTACCCATCAGGTGCCATGCAGCCTGGAACATGACTGTGCGGGTTAGAGCTCTGCCAGCCATCCCGGATCCTGGAGTCAAGGACACTCTTCGGGGATG
>NW_005302777.1:0-720 GCF_000412655.1 Myotis brandtii
TGTATAGCATAGACCCTGGCCCTTAATATTTGATGAATGGATGGATGAATGAATGAATGAATAAATAAATGATCGAATGAACAAGATATCCTTTGGTTCCCAGACCACTGATCAAAATCTCACTCCACACAGTTTAGTGTTCAGGTTCCTCCTCAGCCAGGACTACCCAAGCCACACCATGAATTTCAGTAATTCATGCCATTAAGTATCACAAATAGCCTGAGCAAGTTTCCATAGAGTAGTTCTATACAACAGAGAGGGCTTTCCTGCCTTAATCACTGGGTGGTTTGGGCGGGGAATTCCAGCCACACACACAAGGAAAGGTGAGTGGAAGCTATAGGTACTAGGGTGTTATGAACTGAATGTTTGCACCTCTACCATCTCCAATGCTTATGTTGAAGCCATAATCCCCAATGTGATGGTATTTGAATCTGGGGCCTTTGGGAAGTAATTAGGTTTCGATGAGGTCCTTAGAGTGGGGTCCCAGGATGGGAGTAAGTAGGAAAAAGGGACTGAGAGCTAACTCTTGCTCTCTAGGGCATTCACCCAGTGCTTGCTGTATGTCTCTCTGTCTCGCTCACTGCCACGTGAGGACACAGCAAGAAGATGGCCATTGACCCTGCCCAGATAGCTCAGTAGTTAGAGTCAACCTGATACACCAAGGTTGAAGGTTTGATCCCTGATCAGGGCACATATAAGAAACAACCAATAAATGCATAA
>NW_005302778.1:0-720 GCF_000412655.1 Myotis brandtii
GTTGTGTTACCTTGAAAGATGAAAATGGTCAGCAAATGCTTCAGGAAGGAATTTATTCTCACCCTGTGGGCCACGCGCTCCTTTGGGCCCTGGAGGACCTGGAGTTCCCTCATCTCCCTTTACCGCGTATGCATCATAATATTCTGTCTTAAAGGAAAAAGAAATGAAGAAAAAGGAAGAATAGCTATTTATGGACATTCGCCAAATGCAATGACTTCAATTTCTTCTTTTTAGCCAGAATGATACTTTCCTCATTTTTCTCAATTCATAGGCTTATGTGTTAGCAGAAATAGGGTAGTCATGTATATGGGATGGATAAATTTAAAGATAAAAGTTGATATTTCTGGTATGGCATCATATATTTCATTTATATTTACACATATATCCATACAGACAAATATATCTATGTATGTGTGACTATGTACACAGATATTAAAGTATCACAAAATAGTGATTTTCCTTATGAATATGATCAACTCTGATATTTTTATTCTGTTCTATTTCACTTTTTGAAAATGCTTGTCCTGATGCACTGAATTTATTTTATCCTCAGACCTACACATCAAACAGTACTCTATTGACTGTTTCTTTAACTTTCAGGACACCATTGACCTACAATAAGTACTACTGTTTCTGACATATTCTATGGACCTACTTCTGGTCTCTTTACCCATCTACTTCCTAAGCAATTTCCTCTGATGGTAGTAGATGCTGCAGTTA
>NW_005302779.1:0-720 GCF_000412655.1 Myotis brandtii
GAGGAGGGACTTGCTGGGGTCATGCATTAGTGACAGAGCCTGGACTCGAACCAGGATCTCCTGTGTCCCAGCCCAGAGCCCTCCCCTCCACAGGTGCTTCCTGCTCACCCCTGACTAGCCTGGCACAGGCCTCGTCCACTGGGGCCCGGAGGGGACTGCTGTGTCAGGTTGCGAGCAGGTCCATGTATATGTCTGCATGGTGGCAGCATGCTGGGCAGAGGGTGGCTGCTCAAACCCGGCCCATCACCAGCTCATCGCCTGCCCTCCCGGGCCATTATAGCCGCCTGTAATGGAGTCAGCGGCCCTGGTTAAGTGTTCACATTAGATTAATGCCTCCTCCACGGAGACAATCAGTTGGCATTTAATTTGTCTTTCCTTCTGAGCAGCAGAGTGCAGCTGGGCAGCCAGGCCTCTGATGGGCATGTCTGCCAGGCTTCCCTTCCCTGGGGTCCGGGGCTCAGTGCGGATAGGAGCAACAGGGGGGTGGGGGGGTGTGGGTGCTGGCAGGTACCTGGGAGAGTGGGGTCAGGGACGCGGGGGCCTCCCCACTTGCAGGCTGGGGGACCCAGCCCCCCTTTTACTGGAGAGAAAAGATACAGTACAAGCAGATGAGAGGACGAGGTCAGGAGATGGAGGCCGCGCTGTCTGTGTTCAGCCCTCAGAGGCGCCGGTTCTTACGTATCCCCCGCCCCATCCACCCCCACTGCCCTTTCTGCTCTT
>NW_005302780.1:0-720 GCF_000412655.1 Myotis brandtii
AAGTGTTTGAACATTAGACCTAGTATGTTGAGAGTTGAGTTCAACCAAGATAGAACTTTTCCAAAATTAGTTCAACAATGTAAAAGAAGAATGAGGAGGGGGTCTATCCAGGGGCTAAGCATGATCATGTATCATGGGATCTGAGTCTGCTAAGAAAATTCAAGAACATGGGCAATAAAAAGATGGTAGGGTCAACAGGCTCCCTTATTTATAGAAATATAGATATTGATGTACTAGAAAAAAAAGAGTGAAAGGTAGAAAATTATAGCAACAAGAAAGGGTAAGAGGTTGTGTACTGAAGACATTGGCTTCAAAGATGCTGGGCTATTGAGATATTCAGGAAGACAATGATCTGGTGTTGCAATGAATAGCAAATAAGAGGCCTATTCATCTCCAAGCTGAGCAGTACATGAAATATAGCAGAAATAATGCCCCAAATGTCTGAGGACAATAGACCATTAACCTTCTCCATGGATGGACACAAATTTCATACAGCCTGGTGGGAGAAAGAATGACAATTTATCCTAGACTTTATTTTAGAATTTTAAAAGAATGTGGTATTGCCTGTGTGTGTGTTCTTTTATAGAAAAAAAAACCATTTTGAATATTTTTCTAATAGTCTTCTATAAAGTGGAAAATGTTAACTTACATAAAATGTGTGTCTTTATCTATGCATTTGTTCCCTTCTATTTTATAAATAAACTAGAGGCCCAATGCACA
>NW_005302781.1:0-720 GCF_000412655.1 Myotis brandtii
CTGGAAGCAGAAAGAGCTGTACAAGGGCCTTCTATTTTCAACATTCTTTACAGACGCTAACGTGCTTTATGGAGGGGGCAGGGCAGGCAGTACATGGGGTTAGCTTAAAACTTACATTGCCATTTAAATGTCAAATTCACCCCCTCCTTTCTAAATTAGAATGTTTTCGTGAAGCAACATTTTCAACGCAAAGACATGGAGGTGGGGCTGCTATTCTATTAACTGGAGAAATCCATAAAACATCAGCAATAAACCTCTCCTGAAATCCATAAATTTCTAGGCTCCCATCTGCGAAGCAAATTATTCCATGTGTTGTCTAGAATCCCTCAGCGGTAGCATAAAAGGGCTGTTACTTGTAACTAGAGAATGAAAAAGTGACAGTTACCATGTAAGGCTGAGCTGAAGGAGGACTTGTCACATCTCCCTCAGGAAGAAAAAGGAAGCCGCCTGTACCCCAGCACGGCGAGGCCTTCGCATCCAAACCTCGAGCTCCCGGGAGCGATGGGACCCCCGTCATCCTCCTGGGGTCTCTCACTGCCGACTCCCATTTCTACCTGCCGTTCTGGGCCAGGAGCCCAAGGGCTTGTAAAAACGAACTGTCATCACTACCCTTGAAAGTCTCTAATCTGCTCAGGGAGGCAGGCCATGCATAAAACAAGACCAGCCAGGCCTGTGCCAAATGCGTGCCCGAGGTGAGAGCTGCGGAGGAGCCGGGAATCG
>NW_005302782.1:0-720 GCF_000412655.1 Myotis brandtii
TGTGGAGCTTGCAATCAAGTAGGCATTGGAACTCTTGGAATGGGCCAACTGCCTCCAGAAACGTGAGAAACCCATAATGTAAGAGACTGGAGATAATACTGTGGTAAGTTAGGCCAATGACCTTGCAGTTTTAGTACTAATATTGGTCGTCATTGTTATTCGTAAATTAGTTAACAATCCTTAATAATAACTCTGACTTTTCAGCTAAGAGTTACAAGAGTGTGGCAGACAGTGGGTGGCCAGTGACTGGGGCTCTTAGGCCACACCTGTAACTTCACTGAGTTCAGACTGGGATGCAGGCTCAGACACTGTGTTCTCCAGGGATAAATACTGCAGTTGGGCATCTGCCAAGAGGTAGCAGACCAAGACTTGAAGGCCCAGTAACAGCCAAGTCTAGTGCAAGTTAGGGTGACTTAAGTGAGGAAATGATACACTATTTGTTTACAGCATGACCATCAAAGAGCCCCCTGAATTGTCACTTGTGGTGACACTATTCGGGGCTGAAGAGAAAAAGAAGAGCATTTTAGTGCCCATCTTCCTCTCACTTAGGAAGCCAGATGTGATACAGCTATGCCTCTATCTTTTGAAGATGAATCTCTAACTCATGCAGATTTGCAGGTTCTCGAATAATGGTCTGAATTGTCTTTCAAAGTGGCAAGGAGGCCCATAAGTGGGGACCTTTAGCTACTCACACATGGGATTTGAAGGCTCCAATGTGAG
>NW_005302783.1:0-720 GCF_000412655.1 Myotis brandtii
ATGTATTGTCTCACAGTTCTGGAGGCTAGAAGTCTGAAATCAGGGTGTTGACAGGGTTGATTCCTTCTAAGGGTTAAGAGGGAAGGCTCTGTTCCAGGCATATTTCCTGGCCTTGTAGACCACCTGCAGAGGTTGGAATGGACATACATGATGTTCACATGGTGTTCTCCCTGAATATATGCATGTGTCCAGATTTCCCCATTTTTTAAAGACACCAGTCACTTTGGAATAGGGGCCCACCCTATTCCATTATTAACCTCATCTTAACTAATTACATCTGCAATGACTATTTCTAAATAAGGTCACATTTTGAGGTACTGAGAGTTGGTATTTTAACAATGAAATTTGAGGGGGACACACTTCAACCCATAACAGGAAGGAGAATGAGACCACACATGGCCAAATATTACTGCTGGGCTCCCTCTGGGGCACCAAATAGCCAGAGGGTGGCAAAGGATGCATTGAAAGTAAAACAAAATGGGGTAGAGGGTAGAAGAGCTAAATTATGAAAAGACACAAAACTGCAGGAAGCAGGTGGAGAAAAAGGAAGGAAGAACGAGAAGGCCAGAAACCCAATGCAGTAAAATCAAAGACAACTTTCCCAAGCATGTCAGATTATCTTCCTTCTGACTCATTTCTCTCCTTGTTTACTAAGCACCTACAGTGTACTAGAAACTTTGCTTACACAACCCTGTTTAATCCTTGCAGCAATCCTGTGTG
>NW_005302784.1:0-720 GCF_000412655.1 Myotis brandtii
ACCCACAGGTTGAGAACCATTGCTCTACAGCAAACCTCACCCTTCCCGATCTACTGAACTCGTGCTAGTCCTTTAAGACCCAGCTGAAATGTCACCTTCTCTATGATGGCATCAGCTAGCCACCAAACACCCCTTCCTGGTGTGTCTTTTCTTCTTGCTTGTCTCCAGCACAATGGACGACGACAGGATATTGCAGTTTCTGTGTCTTTTGTATGAGCACATAAGCCCCTGGAGGGCAGGGCCCGTGTCCTACTCACTTTTATACACTGAAAGCTGGCAGGGAGCCTTATGCCTGGCACGAGAGGCTGCAGACCATAGGCTGTGTGGCCCTGGGCAGGTTACTGACCCTCTCTGTCTCTCAGTTTGCTCATTCATAAAACTGTCATGATAATAGCTTCCGCCTGAGGGAATCCTCAACAATGAGGATCTAGTGAGTTACTACTTACAAAGCCTGCAGAGCACTGCCTCTCACATATGAAGCTCTCAGTAAGTGTGGGCTACTGTTATTAACTCCGATTGGTAGGCCCCGTGTAAATGTTGTTGGAATGAATGAGTGAACGAGAGCCTACAGTCTCTCAATGCACTTTCCCCCCCATAAAGCATATTCAGTATCTGAGTCCTTCTGTTAAGATATTAAAGACAGGCCACAGTGCCCACGATGTCCCCTGGCTTGGCAGTGGCTTCTTTGTGGGTGGCTATTGAATCTGTTTCCTTTGTGGG
>NW_005302785.1:0-720 GCF_000412655.1 Myotis brandtii
AATGATTAAAGTATAGTACAATAAACACATACACCAGTAGCAGTCACTTATTATTATCAAGTCCTATGTACTGTACATAATTGTATGTGCTCTACTTTTATCCACTCCTAATACAGTAGGTTTGTTCACACCAGAATGACCGCAAACACGTGAGTAATGCGTGTGCTGTCTTTACGACAGTTATGACCTTTACGACAGTTTGACCTTTACGGCAGCCATGACTTTATCACAGCTGCGAAGCCCTCACTAGGCGATAGCGAGTTTCCAGCTATTTTATGATCTTCCGGAACCACTGTCATATACACGGACTGTCCTTGATGAAAGCATCATTTTGCAGCGCATAGACTGTAGTTTAACATTCCCCAGGAAGAGAGAAAGCTGCTTGTGAGGATTACAGCTCTTCACTTAAATATCACTGAAGAGAGCGAGTCCGTCTATATCCTGTGGACTGCTGGCGACAGATATTGCAGACGGGATGCAAAAGCTTCATTTCTCTTCCCGTGTAATGTACTGTACTTCGCTCTTGAGACCAGGAGGGTTAGGACAGCTTCTAGACTCCCTTTCAGAAGATAAAGTTCCGCCACAAAGCCACCAGCATGGCAAAGCGGGAAGCAGTCAGTCTCCACTCCGTCACTTCAGCTCGTTCTAAAGGTAAGCGCAGCTTCGGAGGTTTTGCTCCCTCATTTTTCTGCATCAGTGTCATTACAGTTCTCAGTGTCC
>NW_005302786.1:0-720 GCF_000412655.1 Myotis brandtii
GTTGGTTGGGCTGTTTGTCTTTTGGTTTTTCCTGGGTTCACTCATATCAACATGTCTGGTATTTACACTCCCTGATGGCTGGGGCACCTCATATCTCTTCCACATGGCCTGTCATCTTTCCAGAGCATAGACTGTCTTCCTTAGAGATCTCAGGGCAATGTTCCACAAGGGCAAGAGTAAAAGCCACAAAGCCTCCTAAAGACTAATTTTTGGGAACTCACACGGTTCCGATGTTACTTCTGCCATATACAATGAGTCGAAGTAGGTCACAAGGCAAGCCAGGCCTTAAAGGGTGGAGATATAGAGAACATCTCTCAACGAGGGAAGCTACAAACTAATGCAGCTATGTTTTCAATCTATGACAAGATTCTATTACAAACATAGTGGTTTTCAGTATCTGATATCACATTTATTCTCAAGGTCAATTACTATTCATGCACAGAGGTTAAAATGTTATCGCTTGCTATCATTGTGCTTAATGTTTTTCTAGTGTTTTCCTTTATTGATTTTCATGAATAATTTGCTATGACCAAGTCACACACTGATATTTTTATAATTGGTTATTCTACCTCACTTTATAAAATGGAGTTATGTCAAAAGATTTATCTATTTTTTTAAATGAACATTTTAAATGAGTAAAACAAATTTCTAATAATTGTTTCAATTGTTAAAAATGAGGAAACTTACAGAAGGCCAAGGGACATATGAAAACATGCTCAA
>NW_005302787.1:0-720 GCF_000412655.1 Myotis brandtii
AAGAAAAGCCAAAGCCCTATTCACCGATGCTAAGGCCCTACAAGTTCTAGCCCCTGGCTGTCTTTCCAACTTCGTCTTCTGTCACTTTCCCCCTTGATCATCCACTCAGGACAAACTGATCTTCTTGGTATTCCTGAAACCCACTACACTTTCCCCTCTGGGGCCTTCGCACTTGCTGCCACCTCTGCCTAGAGCACAGTCTTTCCCTGGATGTCCTCAGACTGGTTTCCTCACTTCGTTTTTGCTCAAATGTCCTCTGTTCTTAACATCCTACTGAATTAGCCTCCCACTCTCCATTATATCTTATTCCCCCATCTATGTTCTTTCTAGCACTTAGCACTAATAAGAGACAGTATACTTTAGTAGTTAAGAGCAGGCTCCCTGGCTTTGGCAACTAACCTCTCTGTGCATCAATGTTCCCATCTGTAAAATGGAGATCGGAGTAACAGCACTTATCCTATAAAGCGCTAACGATGCTTAAATGAGTTACTGCCTGTAAAATAGCTAGTGAAAACCATGGTAGGATGCAGTGGTTGCTGGCTGTGTTTACCTGACATGGAATCCTCTAAGTGTGCTTTGCTCTTTTCCCCATAGAGTGGGGACTTTTTATGTCCAGCTCATGGCTGTGTCCCAGCACGAGAAGCGGCAGAAACTGCTCAAGGAACTGCCTCTGCAAACTTGTCTTAAGAGCCTGTACTTCACACTGTGCACTGCTTTTTT
>NW_005302788.1:0-720 GCF_000412655.1 Myotis brandtii
CATCGATTGGTTGCCTCCCACACACACCCTGACCAGGCCCAGGAAGGTCTCAGTAGCAGCCCATATTATATGCTCTATAAACTTTTATTAAATGGAATGGATTCATTTACAGAACTAAATGATAAGCAACTAAATTGATACTTTATTTATTCTTTCCACTTTCAAACAATTACAAAGTACAGATTAGTTCTATAGGCATTGGAGAAAATGGAAAAGAGAATTCCTGGGTTACCCAAAGGCACAAGGAGCACAGGGCAGAACCATGAACAAATGCTAAATGCTAAGGAGGGTCTTTTATGTATATGAATAACCTTCTCTTTACTGGTTCAGCCTAGAGGAAAACTTAGATAATTCTGGTGAGACAAAATGAAAAAACTTCTCCTGGAAATGGCTTAATTACTGATATCTACTTAATAATATAGGGCACAAATGGCAGCATGCCCTTTGCTTATCTAAGGCATTTGATTTTATTATGTGTTTCAGACAGAATACACTCATTCTAAGGGAGACAAGCCAAAGTCTCACCCACAGCATCCAACTTAAAGTCTAGGACTTCTGGCAGATGTGTGTGGTCTCTTTATTGGGCGTGATGCTCCATTATGTCTACATTTGGACTAAATGGGATACTTCTTGCTAAATACTAAATATATACTGTATTCTAAAGTCCTATATACTAACAAAGGTAAGTTATCAGCTCGCAATATACTTATTATACACTGG
>NW_005302789.1:0-720 GCF_000412655.1 Myotis brandtii
AACAATGACATCTTTGAAAGAGTTCAGGTAAGATTTTGTTTCTTTTTAGAAAGATGCTCAATTTAGAGTTTTTTTGTTTTGTTTTGTTTTGGTTTGTTATTTTCCTCCTGATTAGGTACAGTTAAATGTTTTTGACAAAAATACTACATAGGTAATGTTTCTTCCCTCTGCACATAATGTAAGTAAATATGATATTGATTTGATTAATGTTACAACATGTTAAAATAGCACAAATGCTGGACCAGGGGACTGATGAATAGGAAAAGCCACCAGAGAGAGGGGTAGGTTCCCATTACCTCTTCTCTTCAGGCATGCATGGTGACTGTGGGGACAGGAGGCTCCCTGAAGGATCCTAGTGTAGCAGCTCTTTCTTTTCTTTTCTATGTCCTATTTCCCACCCTTCCCCTCAACGCTCACACCAAAAGCTCCAGTGCAGAGAGCGGCAAAGTGATGCTTTAGCAACCCCTGCTTTAGGGGATCTAAGGCCAGGAAATGGCCTCATTACTTGCTTGAGGAGTATAGAAAACTCTACCTCACAGTGTTCTGCACTCCATAGAGACAGCTGAGTAATTTTTTCTAAAGCATTTTCTAGGGTAGATGCTCATCTGGTAAAAGGATACAAAGAGGAGCTGTCATGATACATTAAAAAAAAGAAATACCATACTAATATATGCACATATGTTATTTATCTATCAAGCATCTGTCTATTACAAATCTATC
>NW_005302790.1:0-720 GCF_000412655.1 Myotis brandtii
GAAAAAATAAAATGAAATACCTAGTGATCTGGCCTGAATTTTGAAGCTATTTTGAAAAATTTTCAATGCTTTTAGATACAAATCAGATAGTGAAAGCCTGAATACATGGAATAGAATTTTTTTTATATTAACATATGTTGCATCCTTTTGAAGATGGAAATGAAAGGCATTTCTATAAAAGTCTGGTTGTGGTGGAATTTGAGTCACTAAGACCTCTTAGAAGTAGAAGAAGAGGCCAGATGATAGGAGTAGAGCGCAGTAGACCTCAATGCCCTCTTCAGGGAGAAGTATCACCAGCTATATTGCAGCACAGGAGTGGGGAGTAAGAGAGGGAGTATTGGGCACTGAGGAGTTCAACCACTTCAAGAGAATTTGTTGAGTTTAGAGAGGGTTTTACCAGTTAAACTTCAGCTTTACACTGATGGTTAAAGAATCCTTGAAAAGGATTTCAAGCTTGAAAAGATTCTAAATTTCACAGCTAACCCATATACCATCCCCTCTCCCTATTTTTTATCCTTCTACTTTGACTTACAAACCTTCAGTAAGGTTAATGAGCATTTGGTTCGGCCCAAAACGTTCATCAAACATTTGGTCTGTAACAAAAGGTTCTTGATATTTGGTCCTATTAAAAACATTCATGCTTAAAAAACATCCCTGAGTTCAAACAACCCATAACATTTACTTATACTTTTGGTTTACAGAATGAATACATTAAAAAAA
>NW_005302791.1:0-720 GCF_000412655.1 Myotis brandtii
CCAACCTTTCTTTATCCATTTTGAAAAACAAAATCCTCTGCTAATGGCACAAATAATCATTTTCCCACCCTCTCAGGGTCAGGTCTTTGCATAAAGTACCAGAGGATTTGAAGCAGAGTGACACACCATTACACTTAAGCCATCACTAAAGAAACCTCACTTGCTGACACTTATTCCAGTCCCAATTATCACTATATTTATAACATTGAATTGGACCTCTGCTAAAAAAAATTCAAAACAGAATTTAACAAAGCTAAAACAATTAAAATAATAAAGTAATCAAGCTTGGGTAATAATTTATTGTTTTTGAAAAGTGTCATGTTTTATCCTTTTCTTGCTCTGTTCTTTTGAAGTGACCTCTGAAAATGTTTCCTCTAGGCCTGGCTGTTCTTCAAAAATATACCAGAGGGCATCTGACCAGCTCATCCTTTCTCTGCACAACTCTATGGATTTCCATTCCATAAGCACAATGCTCAAAGCTGCTATGGTTGTATGTTGGGGCTATATTTGTATTAAAAATATGGCAAAATTCCAGATTATTTACCATGGACTACAAGCAGTCACTCACGGAGAAAAACGAGTCACTCAAAGGCGTCTAATAAGAGCAATGGGGAGGGATGCAAATCACAGTATTTTTTCTTCTAGATATACCAACCCTTTTTCTGGAGGTATTTTTAAGGATCTGTATATTATTATACTAGAAGCCCAGTGCATGAAATT